>NC_091124.1:4197500-4342500 GCF_040183065.1 Periplaneta americana | reverse complement strand
TGAAATTACCGGATATTGAGATATTTTGTGATAGATTAAGAGAACTATTTACAAGAAACCATGTCTGAACGAGTCTCAATTACTGACTAAGTGCCTAGTAAGTTTGCGTTTGAATTCAATTTTATTTCGACAGTCCCTGATGCTAGCAGGTAACGAATTCCAGAGTCTTGGCAGGGCTATTGTGAAAGAGGATGAGTATGAGGAGGTGCGATGGGATGGTATTGTTAGTATTGTTTCATGGCGAGAGCGTGTGTTCAGATTGTGGTGGGAAGAAAGGTAAGTGAAGCGAGACGACAGGTACGAAGGAATAGAAGAGTTCAAGGTTTCGAAGAGAAGGAGAAGTGAATGTAAATTTCTTTTCTTATCTAGTTTAAGCCAACCTATTGCTTCCAGGGATGGGGCAATATGATCATATTTACGAACATTGCTTACAAAACGTACACACAAGTTATGAGCACGTTGAAGTTTCGTTTCGTTGTCGCTGGAAAGGTCAGTCAGTAAAATGTCCGCATAGTCGAAATAGGGAAATACAAGCGTCTGCACAAGGGACTTTTTTAAGCAAGAGGAAAGATGAACATTTATCCTTTTTAGCACATGGATAATAGAATATACTTTTCTGCAGGTTTCTGTGATTTGCATGTCCCAGTTGAGATTATTATCCATGTGAATGCCAAGATTTTTTACCGAAGAACTGAAAGGGATATGCACTGTACTTACTTTAACGGGGGAAATGTCGAGGTGTTTTACAGCGTCGGTTTGCCGTTTGTGTCCTAATATAATTGCTTGTGTCTTTCCAGGATTGATTTTAAGATGAAATTTCTTTGTCCATGTCACAATCGAGTCAATTTTCACATTGGACTACAAAAATTTAGTGTAATTCGTTGTGTGTGTATAAGCTACTATAAAAATTAAATGAACAAAACTTTTCAGGCTTAATATACATGCATTACACTTTATAAAACACTAGTCAGAATATTAAAATAGCTTTTGTAGAAAGGGAGAAGTTCTTAGGATAAATCGCCACAATAGAGCAAGAAACTCAGTTGCCAACTCCTTCAGACAGTGCAACAGGTTTGAACTTATGAAGAGATTCGTTATATTTCGAAGGAAGGTTCCACTAAGAGAACCGACATAGTTGTGATCGACGGACAGAGAAGTAAGGGATGCATAATTGACTGAACGGTACGTTTTGAAAGGGTAGGCACTCAAGTACAAGATGTAAATCTGGAGAAAAAACACCATTACGATCCTTGTGCATACTTTTCACACAAATACAACTTGGAGAACTGGGAAACGATTGGGTTGCTTTTTGGGTGCAAGAGGAACAATTACAAGATTTTCAGTTGATCTCTTCAACAGTGTCGGCCTACGCAGCTCCCGTGTCCAGGACGTCGGGCTACAGATCTTAAGAGACTCCTTAGCTATAGTACACAGTCATTTATATTCTTAAAAATTAAAATGTAATAACTTCTTGAAAGTGATAGCTGCCTATTCAAAAATTACATACACAAAACAAAAACAGTTATTATAGTAATGCATTAAAATTATTAGCATACATAAATTAAAATACACTCAGGGACAAAAAAAACCGGACACTTTAATATTTTCTGGTATTTTGCAAAACATTATCTTCTCATACAATATTATGGTAGCCATCTGTTGTTATGGAGACATGTATACATTGTTGATTGTTTTTTGTTTTATAAACAAGCCATTACAACCAAATATTCCAATTTTGCTTTCGGAGTCTCAGCTATAACAATTTTGTCTCAACCATTTTGTGCTTCATTATCGTTATCATTCGTTATTTCTTTATTTTTACATTTTCTGAGTTTAAGTGGGGTTGTAACATATGTCTTAAAACAAGATGCGACCTGAAGATGTGGCTCGAGCTGTAGCCCTTTACGATGATGGACGCAGTGTACGTTACATTGCAAATGTTATGAATATGGCTAGAAGCACAACCCATGATGCCATAAAACGGTATAGAGAGACCCTAGAATATACCAGAAGACCAGGTTCGGGTCGTCCAAGAGCTACAAATCCAAATGAAGACAGGTATATGGTGTTGAGAGTTCTTAGGGAGCGCAACCTGCCAGCTACTAGTGTAGCCCAGCAATTTGTTAAAAAGCATGGACGCCCAATTTCGGCCAAAACAGTTAGAAGGAGGTTGAAAGCAAGTGGACTGTTATCAAGTAGACCTGTAACTGGTCCCAGACTTCTCAGGATGCATCGAGTTGAACGACTGCGTTTTGCAAATGATCACAGGGATTGGAGAAATGGACAGTGGAGCTGTGTTCTGTTCACAGATGAGTCCTGCTTCAATCTGTGCTCACCTGATGGACGTCAAAGAGTTTGGAGATGGAGGGGAGAACGATTTTCACAGTGTTGCATTTCCGAAAATGTGCCGTATGGAGGTGGTGGATTGATGGTTTGGGCAGGAGTGTGTACGGATGCTCGTACAGAGTTGGTTTTGGTTGAAAATGGAAGACTAACAGCTGATAGGTATATAAATGAATGTTTGGCTGATCATGTTGTGTCATTGGGCCAATTTGTAGGCGATAATTTTGTTTTAATGCATGATAATGCACGGCCGCATATTGCCCATGCGGTCGGATATTATCTCTAAGAAGTGAGAATCCATGTTCTTCCATGGCCAGCAAGGAGTCCAGACATGAACCCAATTGAACACGTGTGGGACTTGCTGGGACGGCGTGTTAAGAATAGACGACCGAGACCAGAATCGTTACAAGAGTTGAGGCGAGCACTTGGCGAAGAATGGGAACTTATTCCTCAAGAAGACATTGCTAACCAAATTGAGAGCATGCCAAGACGTATGGATGCAGTTATTCAAGCCAGAGGGGGTAATACCCGTTACTAAAAAGAGTTTTTATTGTTTAAGGCACCATAAAATGAAAAAACAGTTAGACCAAACGATGCCATAGTTATACGCCCTTTGTAATATTTTGTAAATTATCTCATCAGAGATTTTTTTTTCAAATGTTGTCGTATAAGGTGCTAAATGAAACATTATTTTGTTTAAATGGGTTTTGTTTCATTTTGAAATAATTGACAACAAAATACAAGCAAATATAGAAGTGTCCGGTTTTTTTGTCCCTGAGTGTATTATCTTATTTGAATTGATCAGTAGGCTGATCGTCATGGTAACCCTTAGAAAGGACAGCTCTCTCTCTCTCTCTCTTACTTGTAAAAATGATATAAAATTTGCATAATTTTTCACAACCATAAAGCATTTAGATAATAAAGTATACAATTAATTGAGCTTACCTTCAGCATTCAAATATGTGTCAAAGACTTTTACACGTTGACAACCCTCATGTAGCAGCCACTCGGAATCTTCCAAACGAAATTGAACATTGCATCAAACAATTACCAATTACCTTCGATTGCTCTGAACGTATTTCTTCTCAAAAACTAAGAAAAGCATTGCGTGAAGATTCTTTTCATCAATGGAGGAAATTGAAAAGTAAAGGTCTGGGAGTTGTTTTCTATTCTCACTGGAAGAAAGGTAATTCGTGGATCTCAACCAAAAAGGGACTTTCGAGCAGTCAGTGGACGCAAGCCATTAAGATGAACTGTAATACAATACCTGTACGTACTCTCCCTGGTAGAACTCTTGACTCAACCCGTTGCAGAAGATGCGACGAGCAAGAAACGCTTCCTCACGTCTTGGGTTTCTGCCATCATGGAGAATTGCTCCGAATCAACAGACATAATACGGTTCGTTCTCTCATCGCAGCTTCAATCCGTCAGAATGCTTCCTATGAGGTTTATGAGGAGGTTGGTTGCATCTCTTCTGATGGCTCTACTAGACGGGCTGATATCATCATAATTGATCGGCAGAAGGATAAGGGTGTCATTCTTGATCCCACGATCCATTTTGAGATGCATGAGCAACAGCCACAAGAGGTGTGTCGTGCAAAACAAGTCATATATGAGCCTTGTTGTCAGCATCTTGGAGCACAAGACCACATCACACATTGGACAGTTTTTGGGCTCATGTTCGGTGCCCGTGGCACGATCCCGCATGAAACTTTAAATCAACTTAAACAATTTAAAATTTCTGATGCAACGATTGATGCCATAGGATCTCGTGTTAAAATCATCCTTAGCTATAATAATCATTTGTACCCAACAAAATTTTTATTGTAAATGATTTCCTACGTTTTCTTATCTTAATGTTTTTTCTTTTTCTTTCCAAGTGTCAAAATTGTTTTGTTTACTTATTATTCTTTATGAATTGATTAGTAGGCCGATCTATCGAACCCTTATTTAGGGCGGCTTTTGTGTATATTCACAAATTACTTCTGCATGATTCTTTTACTGAAACGTTTTAAAGACCTTCATCAGCAACATAGTCTAGGATTTTTTTTTTACCTATTCCTTCAGAAATATATATATATATTTTTTTGGACTATAGTGTGTTTTTCGTCGTTGCAGCAAATGGCCGCCACTATTGGAAGTTAATTTCAGTGAATTCAGAGTTGCCAACCTAGATAAGTATGCTGAAATATTACAAATAACTGCTTTAGTGTTGTAATTAAAACTACTCCTGCCATCTACCGACACCTATGACAAACTTCTTGCTAAGAATCAGTAGCTGTTCATAGTCTAATGAACGTGGGTACTATATATTAAGATTAGTAAAAATATTATTTTCAAAATATGCTATCGTGCAAAGAATACTGTACAATACACGTTTGTGAACTGCATTACAAAATTAAGGGAAAGCACTTCCCAACCTTTAATCGTAATATACTATTTCTTAATCGTTACTCTCAGTATTAAATTTTATAACATTTTTGATTAAGAAAAAATATTTCTTGAAGGAACAGGTAAACGATCCTAGACTATGTTGTTGAAGTAGGTCTTTGAAACATTCCAGTAAAAGAATCACGCAGATATTTAATTGTTTATTTTATTATGTAAATTCTTTACGGTTGTAAAAAAGTATGAAAATTTTATATCATTTTTGCAGGTAATTATTAGCTATTATAATATTCCGAATAGTGTTTTATAAAGTGTAATGTATGTATATTAAGCATGAAAAGTTTTCTTCATTTAGCTTAGGCCTATATAGTAGCTGAGATATAAAAAAAAAATAATTTCACTAATTTTTTGCAGGCCAATGATGTACCTCCCCCTTAAGGCTATGGATTGATGAAAATAACGAAAAACCATTGAAAAATGGAAATTTTATTTTTAACTCTAAAAAATAGAATAATGTTCCAGTTTTCTAAATCTGTGCTTATTTTGGTCCTATGACAATTTAAAGCCTTTTGGACGAATTTAAAGGGACCAGCGCGTGAAGCCCTTTAAACTGACACTCAGCTGTCATTCTGACAGACTTTGTTCTTCATTCTAACTGATTTTACTTTTCGTTCAGTTCATATTTCGCGCTGTTATGTGGGATAAAAATGTGTGTAATAGACCTGTATAGGAAGGAAGACTATCGACAATATATATCATATACTGTTGTACTTTGATACTCGTTTTCTTGATTCAACACTTTGTAACATTGTAATGAATTCAGTTTTTCTCCAGTCTCAATGAAATTTTGCACAGAAGTCCTCAAAGGCATGTGAAGTTAATTCATATTTCGCGCTGTTATGTGGGATAAAAATGTGTGTAATAGACCTGTATAAGAAGGAAGACTATCGAAAATATATATCATATACTGTTGTACTTTGATACTCGTTTTCTTGATTCAACACTTTGTAACATTGTAATGAATGCAGTTTTTCTCCAATCTCAGTGAAATTTTGCACAGAAGTCCTCAAAGGCATGTGAAGTAAACTGACACATGTGTTTTCTTCTGTTACTGAAAGTATTCAAATCACCACGTGTTGAGGATGTGATGAGTTAAAAAAAATAAAAAAAAATAGTATCTAAAAGGGTAAATATTTTTTTCTCAAAAAGTAATTGAAAAGATATGAAAAGCATGTGTCATATTTTACATAACATCTATCAGGATTACATTAAATATAAATGTAAAGAAATATAATGTAAACATTGAAAATTGGGACAATTATAATTCAGTATTAAAAAAATAATAATTAATTATAAGTAAACTAATTGAAGTATCAAAGTGAAAGTTTCAGATTAATTGGTGTAAAAATACAGAAGTTAGAAATTTCACAGATCCTTAGTCTTATACACCCTGACAGGCGACCTGTCTGTACGGGATCGTCGAAACAAATCCTGGGGCACGTATTTGGGGCTTCGTATGTGACCAGTTGTATGGGCTGAGAACACATTAAGAGAGTAAAGTGGGCTTCTGTTTCCATTGCTGTAATATCGCCATGTTGGAATAGCCTGTCCTCTTAAAAGGCCGTAAAATGGAAGAATTGCAGCGGACGATTGTAGCCTGCCGCCGTACATATCAATCAGCGTGACGAGTATTAGATAAACGAGCTGGTTGGGGCCTGAATCGCTTTAAGTGCGGCACGCAGAAATATCATCATGTGCCGGCAATCTACCCATCTGTCTGTCCGTCCGCCACTTCTGTTGCAATATCTCTATCAGCCCGGTCTTCCAAAGTCCCTAACCAGACGAGATTCTCTTCAAAATATGTGACTGGTTCTCAGTCAATAAATTGGTATTAAATTGTAACAAAACTAACATAATTCAATTTAAATCCTGTCCAAATTCAACCTCGCAAATTTCTAGCGCAATAATTTATAATAGATCCCTATTAGAAACAACAACAACAAAATTTCTTGGCTTAAAAATCGATAATGTGTTAAATTGGAAAAATCATATTAAAGAAATTACCCCCAAACTAAATTCAGCTTGTTTTGCTATTAGATCTATGCCAAAGATAGTAAATATCAATACCTTAAAAACAATATACTTTGCATACTTCCAATCGGTAATGAGTTTTGGAATAATATTCTGGGGAAATTCCGCAGATAGTAACAGTATATTTCTATTACAAAAAAGAGTAATTAGAATAATAGTAGGTGCCAAATCTAGGGAATCGTGTAGCACAGTTTTAAAAAAACTACAAATAATGCCCATGGCTTGTCAGTATATATTTTAATTAATAATCTTCCTCGTATGTAATCGTGAAAACTTTGTAACCAATTCAACAGTTCATAGCATAAATACACGTCAAAAAATGACTTTCATACTCCATCGGCAAGTCTATCGTGCTATCAAAAAGGAGTGCTTTATATGGCAGTAAACATTTTTAATAGCCTCCCTATCGATATAAAAACATAAGATTATTTAGGGCCAAATTAAAGAAGTACCTAATTTCTCACGCCTTCTATTCTGTAGGTGAATTCATGACATTCAACAACACTTCATGAAATTGATACTAAAACTTTGTGTTGTACTAGTAGACTATATTGTAAATCTCTTGTGTATATATTTCATCTAGACTGTGACTATAAATTAAGACTTTATAATAGTATTAAGTTTTTTGACTTGTTCCATATTCTAGCTGTAAGCAATGTACAGTATGAATACCATGGAATGTTAATAAATACAATACAATACAATACAATACAAATAGTCATTCATTAGAATTCCGATTGCCCAATGATTCGGAAGTGAAGAATTCTTGCAAAACTCACATTTCATACCATAAATTTAAACAAAATTGTTTATGTAGTTCGTTTAATAAATGATTGGAGCAATTTATCTTTATATTTTCATATCTTTAACGTCGTTTTATTATTATTTTTAGTAATTATTCCATGTCCACACCTGTGGAGTAACGGTCAGCGCGTCTTACCGCGAATCCAGGTGGGTTGGGTTCGAATCCCGGTCGTGGCAAGTTACCTGGTTGAGGTTTTTTCCAGGATTTTCTCTCAACCCAATATGAGCAAATGCTGGGTATCTATCGGTACTGGATTCCGGACTCATTTCACCGGCATTATTACCTTCATTTCATTCAGACGCGAAATAACCTGAGATGTTGATACAGCGTCGTAAAATAACCCAATGAAAAAAGTATTCAAAACAAGGAACTTGTAATTTGAACGATTTTAGAGTAAAAATAAAGTTTCTCAATTACAGTTTTGAATTATAACATAGTTTACGACCATTCGGACTCATTTGTTACTTTACTTTACGTATAATTTATTCCCTAACTTTTACATTTATAAATAGCTCTACACCTTTAATGTGTAATGTTTGAAACGTATATAGACGTAAATTTCAGGATGAGATAAGATCACATTTTTTATGCCCAAATATTTCTGGATACACGCTCAGTTCGGTCAATAGAGAAACGTTTACAGAACCTGGCGAATTTGGAGTGTAGACGAATTTATTTGCAGCCTTGTAAGTGACTGTCTTGTTTATGTTAGACGCATTGCTGAATGGATCCCTTTCAGATAAGAGAAAAGTTACTAATTTTGTGTAAATTAATTTAATTTTGTCTAAAGTATTCCCTATAAGCTGTAGTTTCCCGAACATAAACATAATCAGAGTTTGTATACAAAACAGATATGCTACCTGTAACTACTGTACAAAATTTCATGAAAATCTGTTACACAGGAGAAAAGTTGTTAATTTTGTTTAAATAAATTCTATAAGGAATAGTTTCTCTTATACAAACGTAATCAGAGTTTGTATACGAAACAAATATACTACCTGTAACTATTGTACAAAGTTTCATGAAAATCTGTTACACAGGAGAAAAGTTGCTAATTTTGTTTAAATAAATTCCTATAAGGAATAGTTTCCCTTATACAAACGTAATCAGAGTTTGTATACGAAACAAATATACTACCTGTAACTATTGTACAAAATTTCATGAAAATCTGTTACACAGGAGAAAAGTTGCTAATTTTGTTTAAATAAATTCCTATAAGGAATAGTTTCCCTTATACAAACGTAATCAGAGTTTGTATACGAAACAAATATACTACCTGTAACTATTGTACAAAGTTTCATTGAAATCTGTTACATAGGAGAAAAGTTGCTAATTTTGTCTGAATGCAACTCCCCCCATAAAGAGTAGTTTCCCTTATACAAACATAATCAGAGTATGTATACAAAACAAATATACTACCTGAAACTACTGTACAAAGTTTAATGAAAATCTGTTAGATAGGAGACAAATTATTGATAGAGCTTGTACAAAACAAATATGCTACCTGTAACTACTGTACAAAATTTCTTGAAAATCTGTTACACAGGAGAAACGTTGTTATTTTTTTTGTTTAAATACATCCCTATAAGGAGTAGTTCCCTTATACAAACGTAATTAGTATGTATACGAAACAAATATACTTCTTGAAACTGCTGTACAAAGTTTCATGAAAATCTGTTGGATAGGAGGAAAGTTATTAATTTCGTCCTGCTAGATTTGCGTTTCGGAAAACTGTGGATTGGAAGTGTTTAATTGTTTATAGATAGACTATACCATCCGTCCTAAAATGTTTTTAATAACTTTCCTTTTATATATGTTACTTACTGGCTTTTAAGGAATCCGGAGGTTCATTGCCGCCCTCACATAAGCCCGCCATTGGTCCCTATCCTAAACAAGATTAATCCAGTCTCTATCATCATATCCCACCTCCCTCAAATCCATTTTAATATTATCTTCCCATCTACGTCTCGGTCTCCCCAAAGGTCTTTTTCCCTCCGGCCTCCCAACTAACACTCTATATGCATTTTTGGATTCGCCCATACGTGCTACATGCCCTGCCCATCTCAAACGTCTGGATTTAATGTTCCTAATTATGTCAGGTGAAGAATACAATGCGTGCAGTTCTGTGTTGTGTAACTTTCTCCATTCTCCTGTAACTTCATCCCTCTTAGCCCCAAATATTTTCCTAAGCGCCTTATTCTCAAACACCCTTAACCTATGTTCCTCTCTCAAAGTGAGAGTCCAAGTTTCACAACCATACAGAACAACCGGTAATATAACTGTTTTATAAATTCTAACTTTCAGATTTCTTGACAGCAGACTGGATGATAAAAGCTTCTCAACCGAATAATAACAGGCATTTCCTATATTTATTCTGTGTTTAATTTCCTCCCGAGCATCATTTATATTTTTTTTTCTGTTTCTGTTACATAAATAATAATAATAATAATAATAATAATAATAATAATAATAATAATAATAATAATAACAACAACTTGGATTGTTTGTGTGCAGTATTCGGTGTTATTTCTGTCTTTCTCGTCGCAATCCTCATTACAAGCAGCGATGTAACGGCAGACTGTGTACGAGGACATTCCCTGCATACTTGAGACATGTGGAATGCATTCAACAGCTGCTCTACGCACGTGAGTCACAACGCAGAGTGCGTGGAGACAGCCTGCCAGCACTGATTGCTGGAGTCCCGCGTGATGCACGGAGTAACTAACAGATAAATGCAACATTCCTGCAACCCTGTTACTATTTATACCTGATTTAATTAATTCACTTACTACGTCATACTACTTTTGACCAATAAAACGGTACGGAACGACGTATTTCAATCAATCAATCAATCAATCACGGCTTTTCCTACAGTTTTTATCACCGCCCTAGCATTTGTTTTTATCTCCTCCCTAATATTTGTTTCTTTGTTTCAAATTGTTTGTGAAAAAATGAGTCAGCAATGTGTTATTTATATGCTGAGCAAGTTTCAGATCTCTGCAGCGGTTGGAAGCATAAAAATTACGCCGTAAATTTAAATGGCTGCAATCTTGAATTCAAATTCCATGCAAGCTGTTTTCTCACACTTTTTTTCCAGCATATTTCGTCATGTTAAAAGTGTAAATTTCACCCATCATCCTCCTTAATATTAACAAATTAATAACGTATTTCGATCCTTCTTTGTTTCAGTGATTTATACTCTATACAAGGAGGCCGTGTTAAAAACAGTTGCTGTAGATCTGTGATGTCTGTGATGGACTTGGGAAAGATTCACGTGAAATGTTTTTGAACAAATAAAAACTTAAAAAGTAAAAGTATCCTCTTCTCTTATAAAGGATTTTTTTTTTTTTTTTTTTTTTTTTTTTTTTTTTTTTTTTTTTTTTTTTTTTTTTAAGAATTTCTTCAGGAAAATCATCAACTTCAATACATTCTCTCACATTTTTACTCACAAGAACAATGTGGTTTTAATTAAATTTCTCCATCATTTATTTGTAGTCTTAGAAACATAACAGAAAACAGTCGACGATCCGTAGTCATGGAAACAGAACAGAAGCATTCAACTGTCAGCTGCAAAATTAAATGCAATAAAGACCTTTTCTTAAGCTTTCGAATTCTTGTTCGCATGTCCATATGTTTCTCTTCAGGGAATAGGGGAGAGGATGGTATTTTTTTTTAACTTTTTTCCTATTTGGTGTAAAATATTAATTTTTTGTATGTAGAGAGCTCATAGCTTTAGGAACTCAACCAAATATAAATATTTTGAAAAAAAATATTTGGGGGCCCAAATTTGAAAAAAATATACCCAATGCAGGATTGTACTAAAACCGATATATCTAAACCGTTCTTAAAGATTGATTCAAACTTTTTTTTGCAATGTATTTGCAAAAGCATGTTCTACAAACTGTCTGTAACAGAATTTTGATATTATTCCCTATGTTTGTAAAATAAACAATTAAAATTTAATAACAATTTTCTGATTTCCTTTCTTGCAAACAAACGGACGTATTTTTAAAACGAAATCAATTAACAAAATTCTGTTACAGAGAAACGTTTCCTAATAGTCTAAAGAATGTGTGTTCTAAATTTCATGCATGTATCTGTAATAGTTCAGAAATTATATCCATTTTTGTCTGGCAATGTAGCAAAAATGAAGTTATTGGAAACCGATAAAAGTGGGCGAGTGATTTAAAAATCCATAACGCAGGAAGTTTACAAATGACGTCTCAACATCCGATAAGGGCACAAATACCCACAAAATGTTATGCAATGCATTCCACACATATCAAAGAGTATTTTAAAGAAAAATTTTTTTTTTTTTTTTTTTAATTTAATTTACCGGAAACAACAGTAAAAGTGGGCGAGTGATTTAAAAATCCATAACGCAGGAAGTTTAAAAATTACGTCTCAATATCCGATAAGGGCACAAATACCCACAAAATGTTATGCAATGCATTCCACTCATATCAAAGAGTATTTTAAAGAAAATTTTTTTTTTTTTGAAAATTTAATTTACCGGAAACAACAGTAAAAGTGGGCGTGTGATTTAAAAATCCATAGCGCAGGAAGTTTAAAAATGACGTCTCAACATCCGATAAGGGCACAAATACCCACAAAATGTTATGCAATGCATTCCACTCATATCAAAGAGTATTTTAAAGAAAAGAAATTTTTTTTTTTTTGAAAATTTAATTTACCGGAAACAACAGTAAAAGTGGGCGTGTGATTTACAAATCCATAGCGCAGGAAGTTTAAAAATGACGTCTCAATATCCGATAAGGGCACAAATACCCACAAAATGTTATGCAATGCATTCCACTCATATCAAAGAGTATTTTAAAGAAAAGAAATTTTTTTTTTTTTGAAAATTTAATTTACCGGAAACAACAATAAAAGTGGGCGAGTGATTTAAAAATCATTAACGCAGGAAGTTTAAAAATGGCACAAATACTCACAAAATGTTATGCTATGCATTCCACACATATCGCAGAGTATTTTAAAGAATTTTTTTTTTAATTTACTCGTATTTCACCAAAAAATACCATCCTCTCCCCTTACACTGAAAACAGCGTCGGTATCTTAGAAATAGTAAACAATGAAAAATAGGTTGAATCATCGAAATTCGGACGCTATGAAATCGCTGGAAGGGCGAAATCTCTTATGCCGATTGCACAATGCCTATTTGGTTAGTTAGGAGCCAGTAAACTGATATAGCAACAGTCTGTTGACCCTGACAAGTTTTTTTTCTCGTCTTCGGACTGTCACATTTGAAGTGTCTGAAATAATGCAGAGTGACTCTTCCACGATATTGAGTTGTTTGGTGTGTGTCGATCCTTGAAATGTTGCATCAGAGGAAGAAATAGAAATAGCTGTTGAAGTCTGGCCCACCTTGTTAAGACGCACAAGCTAATCCATTGAGCCGCAGCCTTGGAGGCGTACAGTCGTGTTAAAATGCTCTAAAAGTCAGTCATCCCGGCAGGGCTGTCAGAACGAGAATTTACAAGCAACGGAAGTCGTAAGGAGACGTAAAGAAGGGTTTAAAATTTAACATAATATTCAGAATTTTACAACGTGAATTCAGTGCTTAAGTTAGCTTAACCCAGTAATGTCAAAGCAAGCGCATTTTTCTGACCTTGACGTCGTGCGCGGGCAGCAAGCGCTAAGTATGGAAAGAGGAAGGGTTGTGTATATGAATAAGCAACCTGTTGGATTAAGAAAACAGTGGTGCACAAACTTCAAACGGAACGTGAAATTTTATGTCGTTATTTTTATATGGCTTCTTTCTGTTTAATATTATCTATATTGTCTGTAAAACAAAAGTACTAACACTGATTTCTTAATATTGCACTTGTGTTTTAAATCTTAATAACATAATAGTGAGTTAAGAAGGAATATTCACTTAAATTCCATAGTAGTATAATATTATACTGTATTAAGTGGATGAAACACATCATTCATAAAGAAAGTGATATTCCAAAGAAAGAGATTGAGTATGACATGATAAGTTGGAATTTATATTGATGGTATCTTTAGCCTTACAAAAGTAATCAATAAACTAATCAAAACAATATTACAGTACAAAGCAAAGTTACCTAGGTGCTGTATCTGTTTTAAGTGTAACTAATATTACATAACAAAACTCTTATCGCATTATGCTTTTAAGGTGATATTTGTGAGCAACTTCCTATCATCAGAATATTAAATTATTTTCTCGAAATCTGCTGAAGCTATAGAGCTGACATTTTTACAACACATGGGCACGTATCTTTTGCTTATGATGTAACAGTAGGTTCTTTGTTAATTCATTTCCTTACAAACAATTTCCATGCGAATATTTTCAAAATTTTCAATACACTATCTTCAGTAATACGTATTTACGATATATTAGGTTTACGAAAACATTCTGTAAGGCTACTAAAAAAATAGGCCTATATCTGAAAATTTCACTTTTCTATAAAAGAAGTTGAGAAAATATTTCTTTTGAACAAAAAAATCAAACTTGTGAAAATGAGCATTAAAATTAAAACTTTCATTCTTACAATGCACTTATACTTCTCAGGCAAATCTAAAAAATTACCATGGATACAGTTTTAATAAGTTCTCTTCCCTTTATCTATTGAATCAGTGCTGGCCATCCCTGAATATAGCTCGACCAAGCGGCATATACCACCTCTTTCGTCTGTCTCTTTCCTTTCCGCTGTAAAGCGCTCAGGCTCTCCTGGGCTCTAAAGCGCGCGCTTGCTCCTGTGGGCATCAATTGACATGCCTGGCTTAGGCGATTGCAAATTGGACATCATTAGGAAGGAAAATTATAGTGAGGAAAGTCATACGCACTTTCTCATTAAGCGTTTTACGCACTTCCCAACAATTCAATCCTTCAGTAGTAATTTATGAATGATAATACTGTTTGTAGGTAGTACATTTTCTTAAACTGTCGTTAAAAGGACTTGCTTAATGAAATCAAATAACTTGCATCCCAATGAAAAAATGAATTTTCGTTCTCTACATTACATATAAAAGACATTCCCTTTACGCCCGAACATAAGACATTGTGCCTCATATTCGTAACGAAAAGTAGAAATAATTCTTCATAAAATAATTAATTTCTCCTTAACATGGCAAGATGGCAAAAAAAAAAAGTAAAAAATTGCACAAAATTGTAAAAATTGTAGAAAATTACTAAATTGTAAAACTATAAAAATTTGTAAAAATTGTAATTGTAATATTGTAAAATGTTGACTTGTTCCATATCTTAAAGCTTCATTGCTCATGTAAGATCTATGGAATAAAATGAATGAATGAATGAATGAATGAATGAATGAATGAAGCCATGCTGAGCAACTCGCTGCAGTTCACTTCATCTTAGGCAAGAAACAAAACAAAACGGGCTTCATTTCGAATTTATCAGCATTCTCTGTTTTTTGGTTTCATGTCAAGAATAAGGTACTTAGGAAAATATTTGAGGCTAAGAGGGATGAAGTTACAGGAGAATGGAGAAAGTTACACAACACAGAACTGCACGCATTGTATCCTTCACCTGACATAATTAGGAACATTAAATCCATACGTTTGAGATGGGCAGGGCATGTAGCACGTATGGGCGAATCCAGAAATGCATATAGAGTGTTAGTTTCGAGGCCTGAGGGAAAAAGATCTTTGGGGAGGCCGAGACGTAGATGGGAGGATAATATTAAAATGGATGATGATAGAGACTAGATTAATCTTGCTGAGGATAGGGACCGATGGCGGGCTTATGTGAGGGCGGCAATGAACCTCCGGGTTCCTTAAAAGCCAGTAAGTAAGTAAGTCAAGAACTATTTTTTTGTTACTAAAATTATTTGGGATATTTAATGTATACATCATTTCCTAATAATTTGGCAGGGAGATACTGAGTATGAATATGACCAGTGCAATGTATTGTAAGTCGCTGAACACAAACAGACCACATTTTTTATATGAAAACTTGTATTTTCGTGAGAATCTTCGAGTGGATTTTTTCATTTCGTCTAATAAATTTAACAATTAATATTGTGAGCAGAGATTTTTTACATCTTAGTTGTAGAGACTTGGAAGAAGATCAGCTTGTCATCGAAGCAAACGCATCGGTACGTGCTGAACGCCTGCAAGCTGTGGGTTTGTGTTTATTCCCCGTCCTTGGCCTTAGCAGCTCCACCTACGATCCCAGTCCGTTGTTAAGTGATGTTAACCGCTGTGACATAATCCATGGAGTAATGCATATGCGTTTGAAGACTCACCACTTTTATTGTTAACCACCAGAACCTCCTTGTAAGGCAAACAGGATTTAAACAGCGCCTCATATTGCGCGCTCGAGGTCGTAAATATTTAAGGTCTCTGTGACGTCAGACGCAAACAGAAGGCCTGTCAGTCAAGCCTCAACTTTCGGTTTTCAGGATTTCATCACGAGGAACTTTACGCCTTCGATTCGTGAATTGAGAATTATGGTGATGGATTCTACAGAACCACATGTGTACAAGTAATGTGGTTACTATTATTGTTGTTATTATTATTATTATTACTATTATTATTGTCATTATTATTAGACAAATTATTATCTTCATTATTATTATTATTATTATTATTATTATTATTATTATTAGCATCATTATCGTGATTATTTTCACCATTATTATCATTATCATTATCTTCATTATTCTTGAAATTATTATTATCATCAATATTATTATCTTCATTATTATTGTAATTATCATTGTTATTACTATTGTTATTATTATTATTGTCATCATTATTATTATTATCTTCATTATTAAAGTCATTATCATTATTATTATGATTATTATCATTATCATGATTATTATCATGATTATCTTCAAGATTATTATCATTATTATTATCTTCATCATTATTGTCATTATTATAATTATTATTATTATCATGATTATTATTCTCATCATTATTATTATTATTATTATCTTCATTATTATTGTTATTATTGTCATTATTATTATTATTATCATTATTATTATCATCATTAATATTGTCATTATTATTATTGTAGTTATCATTATCTTCAATATTATTGTCATCATTATTATCAATATTTATCATCATTATGATGATTATCATAATTATCAGTATATTATCATCTATATATTATTATTATTATTATTATTATTATTATTATTATTATTATTGTCATCATTATCAATATTTATCATCATTATGATGATTATCATAATTATCAGTATATTATCATCTATATATTATTATTATTATTATTATTATTATTATTATTGTCATCATTATCAATATTTATCATCATTATGATGATTATCATAATTATCAGTATATTATCATCTATATATTATTATTATTATTATTATTATTATTATTATTATTATTGTCATCATTATCAATATTTATCATCATTATGATGATTATCATAATTATCATTATATTATTATCTATATATTATTATTATTATAATTATTATTATTATTATTATTGTCATCATTATTATCAATATTTATCATCATTATGATGATTATCATAATTATCATTATATTATCATCTATATATTATTATTATTATTATTATTATCAATATTTATCATCATTATGATCATTATCATAATTATCATTATATTATCATCTATATATTATTATTATTATTATTATTATCATTATTATCAATATTTATCATCATTATGATCATTATCATAATTATCATTATATTATCATCTATATATTATTATTATTATTATTATCATTATTATCAATATTTATCATCATTATGATGATTATCATAATTATCATTATATTATCATCTATATATTATTATTATTATTATTATTATTATTATTATTATTATTGTCATCATTATTATCAATATTTATCATCATTATGATGATTATCATAATTATCATTATATTATTATCTATATATTATTATTATTATAAATATTATTATTATTATTATTATTATTATTATTATTAATAATAAGTTATTATTCCAGTTCACACCTATGCAGTAACGGTTAGCGCGTCTGGCCGCGAAACCATGTGCCCCGGTTTCTATTCCCGGTCGGGGCAAGTTACCTGGTTGAGGTTTTTTCCGGGGTTTTCCCTCAACTCAATATGAGCAAATGCTGGGTAACTTTCGGTGCTGGATCCCGGACTCATTTCACCGGCATTATCACCATCTCATTCAGACGCTGAATAACCTAAGATGTTGATAAAGCGTCGTAAAATAACCTACTAAAATAAAAAATAAATTATTCCACGACGTTGAAGCTTTCATTTCATTACTTCCTTGGCATGGCATCCCTTCTGACGTCACGTAACCTTAAGTCACCGTTGCCATGGAAATACTAATGTTCCTCATCCGGCATTCATTTCAAAAGAAGGGATGCTGTGTACAGCCGGCGAAGGGGTGCTCGTCTGACCAAGATCCATTACAGCACATCGATTGGAACGGCAATCTAGCCCAACAACACCCACTTGGGGAGCGGAGCGAGGATCGACACTGGTTGTAGTCATTTCTGACAAAATATCAATTGTATTAAACATCACTAACATATTACATAAAATACATGATTACCAAATTAAGTCGCCCTCGGTAGCGCAGTTGGTATAGCGCTGGCCTTCTATGCTCAAGGTTGCGGGTTCGATCCCGGCCGAGGTCGATGGCATTTAAGTGTGTTTAAATGCGATAGGCTCATGTCAGTAGATCTACTGGCATGTAAAAGAACTTCTGCGGAAGAAAAATTCCGGCACACCGGCGACGCTGTATAACCTCTGCAGTTGCGAGCGTCGTTAAATAAACCATAATTAATTAATTTACCAAATTAAGGTGTTATTCATTATGGTTCAAACGCTATCACATCTAAAAGCTGTGTTAGATCCCCGACACACATTTGCAGATTTATCATCTTTTCTATAAAAGGTTGGGTTTATGTTCTTTGCTTTATGTCTGCATTGTAACCACGTGACCAAGAAGCCCCGATGTAATAGGTCTAATAATAATAATAATAATAATAATAATAATAATAATAATTTAACTGAAGTGTGTACTAGCAGTAAATACAACATGCGAAAAATACCAGTACACGGAAATCGATGAAAAATTAAATAATTGTGAAATATCAACAAAGTATACATAAATATAGGTCTGCCCCATAATTTTAAGCACAGACATTCCGAACTCCATTTCGGCGTTAAATCAGTTTGATTTAATAAACCACACCTCAAAGATTCGAAAGTGGCATATTATCACATTATTATACTCATCATGTTTTCTGTTAGTACACCCTATATAATAAGAAAGTATGTGTCATATTCTTCATATATTTTTAAATACTATGACCACGTAAGCAACAAGTCCCGATGTAATAGTACTTACTTACTTACTTTTAAGGAACCCGCAGGTTCATTGCCGCCCTCACATAAGCCCGCCATTGTTCCCTATCCTGAGCAAGATTAATCCAGTCTCTACCATCATATCCTACCTCCCTCAAATCCATTTTAATATTATCTTCCCATCTACGTCTCGGCCTCCCCAAAGGTCGTTTGCCCTCCGGCCTCCCAACTAACACTCTATATGTATTTCTGGATTCGCCCATACTTGCTACATGTTCTGCGAATCTCAATAATAATAATAATAATAATAATAATAATAATAATAATAATAATAATAGTAATAATAATAATAATAATTTCACGCAGAAGGATAGTTCATATTCACCATGTTTTACGTACGGTAACAATATTAACAATACTCGTATTAACATTTAGCAGTATTTAAACAAATATAATATAACCACCGGCGTGTCTCAGTCGGTTAAGGCGCTTGCCTGCCGGTCTGAAGTTCACTGTAAGGTGAATGACAGGTAATCTATTGCGAATCCTCGGCCTCATCTCGCCAAATATCATCTCGCCATCACCAATCTCATCGACGATAAATAACCTCGTAGTTGATACAGCGTCGTTAAATAACCAACTTAAAAAAATTTAAACTAATTTCTTTAATTGACGCCATTTTCTGTTGCATCTGTTGTTACGTAAGATCTGAATTATTATTATTATTTTTTTTTTTTTGCATCTTCTCTCCAGATACATTAAAAATTCCTCCCGGGGGAAAAGGTCTGAATTGAACACTGAGTGGAAGGAAGAGCAGGGATCGAAGGAAGACAACAGATCAGAGGAGCAATCCATTATTTCATGAGTGATAATGTGACGTACTTGGCACGGCGAAATCGGTTCCGAGAACGGGTTTATCGGTGAAGCATTTTATGACTCGGCCGAACAGCTATTAATAAATTCCTTGCCGCACAAGGTCGGTACAGAATAGCACGTCAAGCTGTTATATAGCAGACTGTGTTTAGAGAGACCGTCAGTTGGCACATTTCCTCCATCTCCATGGAGACAGGCTTGTGTTTTATTTCTTGTCGAAATTAGTCCCGTTTAGTAGTAAATGACAATCGCATAATATGTAGTATTCGATAAGTTAAGAAACTCCACTCTTATAACATAGAAATAGTAATAAAATGCGATAAAAATTCACCATCATCATGATTCATGAATTTTCCCGTTTCGCATCACGTGGTTTGTGGCCTTGATCCTAACATGGACATCTTGGTATTCCCCGGTCCCTGTATCCGTGGTCAGCACAGGAAACTGCCACCGGTAAAATAATAGAGGACAGCATATACAAAGGGGCAAGCATCCAGTCCTATGGACAGAAGATAGCTAAATCTCTTACATTGCTCATGCCAGAAATCGAACCACGGACAGGTTGGTTGGAAGCGCACACGTTATCCACATAGTCACTAGGGCGGATATCACTGATTTTACCAATGGTAATAGATCTACCTCACAGTTGGCACAACGTCGTTTAATAACCGATTAAGGGAAGAGGATGGTATTTTTTGATGAAAAATGAGTAAATTTAAAAAAAAATAAAATTTTTCCTTAAAATACTCTGTGATAAGTGTACAATACATTGTATAATATTTTGTGGGTATTTGTGCCCTTATCGGATGTTAAGACGCCATTTTAAAGTTCCTGCGCTCTGCATTACTATTAAATCACACCCCCTTTGATTGCTTTTTCTGGAACTTTATTTTTTTGCTACATTGCCAGACAAAAATCGATATAATTTTTTAACTATTAAAGATATATAGGGTAAACATTGGTAATTTCGTGGCAGTGGTTATTTCGTGATACTCTTTCTTTGCTCTTTCGTGAGCTAACCAATGGTGTTACGAGATTCAAATATCCGCCAAGGGATTGCATATGTTGTCCAGTTTCCAGAAACATACAGCTAAGCTTTGTGTGACTATTGTAGCTGCTTCAGTGAGCTTTTATGTTTGGAGAGAGCAAGTTAGCGTCGACTTCTCAGGCGTACAAATTTTGTGGATGTTTGTAATTACATTACAGGCTTATTACTAAAGGTAAGCATATGATATTTGGTACAATGATTTATTATATCTTAATGAAATTTTAGGAAATGTTTTTGGAATTTTAGATACATCTGTAGTCGCCATATAGGCTTAGCTTTACTGATACAGGCAGACAATGGAGTGGCATCATACAAATTCACCAAAGAAATAGAAATTCAAAAGTGCACCTTCGGCTGGAAGCGTTATGGCTACTGTGTTTTTCGATTCAGAAGGACTCTTGCTTGTGGACATCATGCCACACGGAACCACCATTAATTCTGACGCGTATGTGGCAACTCTCAAGAAACTTCAAGCTCGACTGAGTCGTGTTCGACGACATCGAGAGAAGAAGGATATTCTGCTAATGCACGACAACGCACAGCCATATGTCAGTCACAAGACCACAGACCAGATCAGAAAATTCGGATAGACAACACTGAAACAGCCGCCTTACAGTCCTGAGCTGGTACCGTGCGATTACCATCTCTTTGGTAAACTGAAGGATCCCTTCGCGGAACGAGGTTAGAAGATGACTCCCTTGTGCACGCTGCTAAAGAGTGGCTCAGACGTGTTGGTCCAGACTTTTACCGTGCTGGTCTACAGGCCCTCGTTCCTAGGTTACGTAAGGCAGTTGAAAGGGACAGGGATTGTGTGGAAAAGGATGTCTCTACATTCTGTGAAAATAGCAAAGCTGTAGGATAAAAATATAATTTTTAAACAAATGTTAATTATTACTTTTGGAGTTACCCTAGTAATATAGGCTATAGTAAAGTCCGTAATAAAAGTGTTCACCCTTTCAGGGTAAAGAAGATCCCTTTTCAATTTCAATTTTTACTTTGATTTCATTCTTATTATGTGTTGATATGTATTTCTATGTTTTCTTGCTATGAATATTAGACGGAATTACTATGTTTGAAGTCTTGTAACAATAAATAAGAATTTTATTTGACTTTATAATGAATTTTTACACAATTCTTCTACCCCTCATGAAATTATCAATGTAATATCACGAAATTACCAAGGTTATCACGAAATAACCAACCTTTTAGCTTAAGTTGTAAAAGTGGTTTTTGGCACTTGTTCAAGAACGTGTCCAATCTTTTATGTCTCCAGATTTGTACAGCAAATTATCGTCTTTTAGATGAAAAAATCGGAATAAGGATATATTTACACATTTGCATTATAAATTAATTTTCATGAAATTATCACGAAATTACCAATGTTTACCCTACATGAAATTTAGAATACACATTCTCTAGACTACTAGAAACTTTTCTCTGTAACAGAATTTTCCTAGTTTATTTCATTTTAAAAATAAGTCTGTCTGTTTGCAAGAAAGAAAATAAAAAAAAGTGTTATTAAATTTTAATTGTTTATTTTACAAACGTAGGGACTAATATTACAATTCTGTTACAGACAGTTTGTAGAGCGTGCCTTTGCAAATAAATTGTAACAAATTGTTTGAATTTATCTTTAAAAATGGGTTAGATATATCGAGTTTAGTAAAACCCTACACTGGGTACATTGTTTTTTTTCAAATCTGGCTCCCAAATAATTTTTTCAAAATATTTATATTTGGTTGAGTTAATTAATTAATATTTTACACCAAATAGGAAAAAAAGTTTAAAAAGTACCGTCCTCTCCCCTTAAATATAAAATAAAAAGTATTATTTGCGATACACAGATATTTTGATGCAATCTTATAATTTTCAGTCCAAACTAAGAATAGTGAATCCTTCATTGCATGGGTAAGAAATTACTGGATTTTTTTTTTCAGCCACAAGATTGAATAAAAAATGAGTTTGGAAATATCAGAAATGAAATTCACTAGGGAAAAGGATAATTTTGATTAGGATAAAAATGAGGAAATTTCATACATATTGGATGGCCAACATTTTTACGAAATTTTCGGAGGAATTAAAAAGTACACAATGGAAAAACGAAACCAAACCGAATGCGGAGTGGAGTGGAACTACATGGCAGTGGTGACGGCAGCGACCAAGTCGAATAGGAGGAACTGTTTTTCCAGATACACGTCACACCCCGCAGCTGTATGAATGGCAGCACTTGTGATTCTGCTGAGCGCCTAATTCGTTCCTGGGATCGGGCACTTGGCTATTTCCTTCTCATGACAGACGAGGTTGATGGGGTCAAGTATGCGTAACGTGAGACAAGACAGAGAGAGAGCTGTTTATTTCGCATCGCTTTATCAACTGCAATGATAAACACTGCCATGCCAAGTAACACTTCGTGGAGAGGTCAATTAAGGAACATTGCATAACGATCAGGAGGGGAGTTATACAGGGTGTCCTGAAAGAGGTTTTCAATAATAAGAGAGGAGATATTAATTGATATCTTCTGAGAAATTAGCAAATGTTTACCTTCACTATGAGAGCAGCATATCTTCCACTGTGAGCTCTTTGGTAAGAAACGTAGTGCAAACGGTTACATTCTGTTTCCTCATTTGTTTGTTACCAAAGAGGTCACAGTATAAAAGATATGCTACTCGCCAAACTTAGTCGCCCCCGGCTCAGAGGAAAGAAGTCAAAGAAGTCACATGAACATGCTCTCGATGTTTATGTATTGCAGTTGGCTTCGTCCGACGACTGGATTGCTTTATAACAGCGTTGCCAAATATAAACGGTCTCAGCCCGAGTAGAGAGGTCAGATTATCTTGTCTCTTGCTCGTGATACATCAAAAGTATTGCAAGAATATAGGGTCTTCTCGCAAGTGTCAAGTACTAACTTCGCTGTAAAAAAAAATCATCGTACTTGCCTCAGCTCAGCGGATGGGCTAATACAGAGTCATATGTGACAACGCTGCATAATTAACAGGCATGCACCTTAGGATTTATTATGTTTTGGGTAAGGCACGAGTCAGCAGAGTGGTGTAAGTGAGGTCGTGTAAGCTTGGCGAGAACTATGTTCCTCTCTCGTGAAGCTATTACGGTGAATTAAAATTTAGATCATTAAAGTTCCTTAAAATATACTCTGTAGCTGTATTCGTCTGTCGTGATGCTATTGCGGTGAATTGCAATTTAGGCCTTTAAAGCTCCTTGAAATATACTCTGTAGCTTTATCTAGAACATTCTACTGTTTACTGGAGAAGAACGACATATTGTAACAAGTCAAGCTTAAAGCCCAAACACTAAGTTTAAGAAATCGCCTATTAATACATTACATAAAACCAAACACCTCATCACATAAAAATTCACCTTTGTTAAGAATGTCTTCTAAATTTAATGACAAAATACAAAACGCAAAAAACTTAATGCACATGAAACACAAAACAGAAAACACGATGCACGAAGGGAGAACAAAAAAAAAATTAAAACAAAAAGAAACGAAGCAAACAAATAAATAAAGCATGTAATGAGTGTGTGTAGTATCCAATTTCAGTAGTTGGTATTGTGAGTAGTTTTTATCGGTTGATTTCACTGCCGTTGGTTGCTTAAAATGGCTCTTAAGATGCGGTGTAAAAGAGTCTTATTGTATAGATCTGATGCAGAGTTTGAATGTGTGGGTTTTAGCGAAGCATGCATTTTCATGCTAATATTGAAATGAAATTAGTTTGGGAGTAGTTGCATAATTTTCCGTCAGTTATTTTAAGCGCTATAGAAAGTTTCTTATTGTAGTACAGGTAGTCAACCCTCTGGCAGATATACGAAGAATGAAAGAAGTGCAGAACTTAAAAAACACCGATAACAGAATTTATTAAACTATACAGAAGGAAGAAATCTGGCTATAGGGCAGACAGGGTATCATCTATACTGCAGAGGAAGAAATAAATGGCAGTTCTCTGCAGTGGCGTAGCGTTAATGTAAGCTAAATAGCTCAGCTTCCCCAGTTAATAATAATTTTATAACAAACCTGCAGTTTATGAACAAAATTATTTATTAATTTTAATACAATTTATATTTACGCGTTAAATATTGTGATGCGGCAGCTCAGGATGATTTGTGATGCAGCAGTAAACATGAAGCCTGCGCACATCAGCTTCCAATCCTCTCATTCTTCTGTGTAACCCACCCCGCAGATTTTCCATCTCTTTCTAACAAAACTACCCTGGTCGCAAGGCTCGCAAGAAGCTAGCTTTAACATTGAAAAGAATTTAGTTTCCGAGTTATCCCTTTCGTGAGTTGTGTTTAGTTGAAGTGTTATACTGTCCATTGTGGCTGATATAATAAATAATGAGTGAAATAACAGTTGCTGGAACTAATTTACTTGAATTTTTAGGACAATTCCATTATCAAGCCACTGGTTCTCTGTGTGTATGTGATTTATGTAGACTGAATCTTGGTTATGGTTAGTCTTTAAACGTGTGACAATGAAGGCGTGGATCCACGTAGCTTTGAATGCCAGTGGAGTGCTGTGAACATGATGTCTATCTGAGCGTCTTTTTTCATAGCTGACATTGCTTATTAATTACACTTTCTCTTCTCTTTGCAGGTTGTAATCGCAGACCGGCGTCAACACGAATTAAAGTGAGTAACGATCATACTTCCACTAGGCCTTAACTGTGTAGATAATTTACAGAAATGAACTTGAGGAGCTTCAGACTTCAGCGCTACAGAACTGATCGACAAGCAAAAACCTACAGGCGCGTAAATTTACTTCGCCCCATATCTTTACGTAGAACTACTGTACGTGTGGGTGCTATCACCTGTTGACAAGTTTACGGCTTTTTGCTATGCTGCATATCTTTACGTAAAGCTACGTGTGCGTGCGATCGTCTGTCAATAGATGTATAGATTTACTCAAATAAGAAAATATTGAAAATTGGAAAATAGGTATATTAAAGAGCTTATCTCCCTTAATAGTTTTTAAAATTAAATATGAACCAAAAATATAGAAATATAAAATATCAAAATATGAATTGGTGCTGCATATCTGTACGGAAAACTACGTATAGGTGGTGCGAGAAATAAAAAAAAAAATTGTGTGTATATAGTCGTCATTCATTTGGCGAAAAATCTGGACGCTTTACAGATTCATTTCTACGTCAGAAGGGAAAACAGGAATACAACAACATGGGCACGACAAGGAGAATTCAATAATAAGAACAATACAAGGCCAACAAGGAAGGAGAATACAAGGAGAAGAAGGGAAATACAATGCCAACAAGGGTAAAACAGGATCAAAAATCGGAATCCAAGGAGAATAAGGTGAATACAAGGAGAAGAAGGGGAATACAATGTTAGCAAGGGGAGTACAAGGAAGACAAGGGTAATACTGGGTCAATAATGGGAATCCAAGGGGAATACAAG
The DNA here is from genome assembly GCF_040183065.1 of Periplaneta americana. Taxonomy (NCBI): domain Eukaryota; kingdom Metazoa; phylum Arthropoda; class Insecta; order Blattodea; family Blattidae; genus Periplaneta; species Periplaneta americana. The sequence goes on along the minus strand of NC_091124.1, from coordinate 4,316,193 downwards.
GAGAACAAGGGTAATACAAGGAGAAAAACGGAAATACAATGCCAACAAGGGTAATACAGTGCCAATAATGGGAATCCAAGTGGAATACAAGGAGATGAACGGAAATACAATGCCAAAAAGGGTAATACAGGGCCAATAATGGGAATCCAAGTGGAATACAAGGAGAAGAACGGAAATACAATGCCAAAAAGGGTAATACAGTGCCAATAATGGGAATCCAAGTGGAATACAAGGAGAAGAACGGAAATACAATGCCAAAAAGGGTAATACAGGGCCAATAATGGGAATCCAAGTGGAATACAAGGAGAAGAACGGAAATACAATGCCAAAAAGGGTAATACAGGGCCAATAATGGGAATCCAAGTGGAATACAAGGAGAAGAACGGAAATACAATGCCAAAAAGGGTAATACAGGGCCAATAATGGGAATCCAAGTGGAATACAAGGAGAAGAACGGAAATACAATGCCAAAAAGGGTAATACAGTGCCAATAATGGGAATCCAAGTGGAATACAAGGAGAAGAACGGAAATACAATGCCAAAAAGGGTAATACAGGGCCAATAATGGGAATCCAAGTGGAATACAAGGAGAAGAACGGAAATACAATGCCAAAAAGGGTAATACAGGGCCAATAATGGGAATCCAAGTGGAATACAAGGAGAAGAACGGAAATACAATGCCAAAAAGGGTAATACAGTGCCAATAATGGGAATCCAAGTGGAATACAAGGAGAAGAACGGAAATACAATGCCAAAAAGGGTAATACAGTGCCAATAATGGGAATCCAAGGGGAATACAAGGAGAACAAGAGGAATAGGAGAACCAAAAAAGGAAAATTACATGTTTTAACTAAGTTATATTACAACAAAGAATAGTATAACATCTTTGCCAACTGAATTTTGATAGGCAACCTATAACGATAAAAGAATGTGTCACCTTCTGACACCGACTTTTTTTCTTCTCTGTATTTATTTGCAGTTGGATATATCAGTTCTAATTCCTTGACAGACTTACTGCAGTTACTACGTATTCTGAATTAATTACGAATGTAGCCATTGTGCGAAAAGTGAAAGAAAAGCGAGTAGATTATATTGAGGACGTCGAAAGATGTAGTAGTAGTAGTAGTAGTAGTAGTAGTAGTAGTAGTAGTAGTAGTAGTAGTATTAATAATAATAATAATAATAATAATAATAATAATAATAATAATAATAATATCAGGAGCCACCGGTGTGGCGCAGTCAGTTAAGGCGCTTGCCTGCCGGTCTGAAGCTGCGTTCGGGTGCGGGTTCGATCCCCGCTTGGGCTGATTACCTGATTGGGTTTTTTCCGAGGTTTTCCCCAACCGTAATGTGAATGCAAGATAATCTATGGCGAATCCTCGGCCTCATCTCGCCAAATATCTCGCTATTACCAATCTCATCGACGCTAAATAACCTAGTAGTTGATGCAGTGTCGTTAAATAATCAACTAAAAAATATCAGCGCCCTTTGCTGGGTTTGATACCGTGACCTTGTCGTTACAGAGCTGCAAGGCTGCATCTTAATCGCAGTTACGAGTGCCGGTACTGCATTACCTGTACAGTTATTGGTGCGCACAAGATCTGATATCAAGGCCTGCCCTGGATTAACACAAAGGCGCTCCGGATCGGCTTACGTTAAATCCCACGGCTAACAGCCTGTCCGGTGACTGAATGGCACCCCGCACCTTGCTTTCCCTGTTTCCTGTTGGGCGACCTTTACTCAGCTGGTATTTGTTAACCTCCCTGACATTCAAAGTTGTTAAACCGCTTACATAGAATTACTTTGGCACGTGCGGGAATAGAACTGGCGACCACGACGGTGTGGTCGGCCGATGGTTTTGTAGTTACCACGCTACTGACACTACTACTGCTGCTATTACTCTTAATACTGACATTGCTACTGTTACTACTGACACTACTACTGACATCACTACTGTCACCACTACTGCTACAATTGAGACTTACTTTTACTATTGACACTATCTGTGCTACTAACGCTCTACTGTTACTACTACTGACACTACTGTTGCTACTGACACTACTCCTGCTACTACTATTATTACTTACTGGCTTTTAAGGTACCCGGAGGTTCATTGCCGCCCTTACATAAGCACGCCATTGGTCTCTATCCTGAGCAAGAACTAAATTTTCTCATCAGAAGTAATTGCTAAATTACTATAATTTGGTTTAAGATACCATTAATTGCTTTCAGTCATGTGATGATTCATTTATTTTTAGGATTCAATTAATAAAACCATTTGTTGAAATACTTTCATTATTACTACTGTCACTTTTACTACTACTGACACTACTACTGTTACTACTAACATTATTGCTGCTACTACTATTACTACGGACACTACTGTCACTACTAGTACTACTACTGTTACTACTGACATTACTGCTGCTACTACTATTACTACTGACACTACTGTCACTATTTTTACTGCTACTGTTACTACTAACATTATCGCTGCTACTACTATTACTACTGACACTACTGTCACTACTATTACTACTACTGTCACTACTGACATTACTGCTGATACTACTGTTACTACTGACACTACTGTCACTACTATTACTACTACTGTTACTACTAACATTACTGCTGCTACTACTATTACTACAGACACTACTGTCACTACTATTATTATTGACATTAGTGCTGCTACTACTATTACTGCTGACACTACTGTAACTACTATTACTACTGACACTACTATTAGTACTGACACTACTGTCACTACTATTACTACTGACACTACTATTACTACTGACACTACTGTCACTACTATTACTACTGACATTACTGTCTCTACTATTACTACTACTGTCACTACTGATATTAGTGCTGCTACTACTATTACTACTGACACTACTGTCACTACTATTACTACTACTGTTACTACTAACATTACTGCTGCTACTATTATTACTACTGACACTACTGTCACTACTATTACTACTACTGTCACTACTGACATTAGTGCTGCTACTACTATTACTACTGACACTACTGTCACTATTTTTACTGCTACTGTTACTACTAACATTACTGCTGCTACTACTATTACTACTGACACTACTGTCACTACTATTACTACTACTGTCACTACTGACATTACTGCTGCTACTACTATTACTACCGACACTACTGTCACTACTATTACTACTACTGTCACTACTAACATTACTGCTGCTACTACTATTACTACAGACACTACTGTCACTACTATTATTACTGACATTAGTGCTGCTACTACTATTACTACTGACACTACTGTCACTACTATTTTTACTGACATTAGTGCTGCTACTACTATTACTACTGACACTACTGTCACTACTATTACTACTACTGTCACTACTGACATTACTGCTGCTACTACTATTACTACTGACACTACTGTCACTACTATTATTACTGACATTAGTGCTGCTACTACTATTACTACAGACACTACTGTCACTACTATTATTACTGACATTAGTGCTGCTACTACTATTACTACTGACACTACTGTCACTACTATTACTACTACTGTCACTACTGACATTACTGCTGCTACTACTATTACTACTGACACTACTGTCACTACTATTACTACTACTGTCACTACTAACATTACTGCTGCTACTACTATTACTACAGACACTACTGTCACTATTATTATTATTGACATTAGTGCTGCTACTACTATTACTGCTGACACTACTGTAACTACTATTACTACTGACACTACTATTAGTACTGACACTACTGTCACTACTATTACTACTGACACTACTATTACTACTGACACTACTGTCACTACTATTACTACTGACATTACTGTCTCTACTATTACTACTACTGTCACTACTGATATTAGTGCTGCTACTACTATTACTACTGACACTACTGTCACTACTATTACTACTACTGTTACTACTAACATTACTGCTGCTACTATTATTACTACTGACACTACTGTCACTACTATTACTACTACTGTCACTACTGACATTACTGCTGCTACTACTACTACTGACACTACTGTCACTACTATTACTGCTACTGTCACTACTAACATTACTGCTGCTACTACTATTACTACAGACACTACTGTCACTACTATTATTACTGACAGTGCTGCTACTACTATTACTACTGACACTACTGTCACTACTATTACTACTGACACTACTGTCACTACTATTACTACTACTGTCACTACTGATATTAGTGCTGCTACTACTATTACTACTGACACTACTGTCACTACTATTACTACTACTATTGACACTACTACTGTTACTACTGACATTGCTTATACTAGTATTACTACTGACACTACTGTCACTAATATTACTACTAGTATTACTACTTACATTGCTGCTACTACTATTACTGCTGACAATACTGTCACTACTATTGACACTACTACTGTTACTACTGCTGCTGCTACTCGTACTGCTACTGCCACTACTACTGTTACTACTGACATTACTGCTGCTACTACTATTACTACTGGCACTACTGTCACTACTATTACTACTACTGTCACTACTGACACTACTACTGTTACTACTGCTGCTACTACTCGTACTACTACTGACACTATTACTGTTACTACTGACATTGCTGCTGCTACTACTATTACTACTGGCACTACTGTCACTACTATTACTACTACTGTCACTACTGACACTACTACTGTTACTACTGCTGCTACTACTCGTACTACTACTGACACTATTACTGTTACTACTGACATTGCTGCTGCTACTACTATTACTACTGGCACTACTGTCACTACAACTATCGACACTACTACTGTTACTGCTGCTGCTACTACTTTTACTACTGCTGACACTACTGTTATTACTACTGCTACTATTACTACTGACACTATAGCTACTACTGCTGCTGCTACTACTATTGACACTACTACTGCAACTACTACTGTTACTATAACACTACTATTACTGCTGCTATTACTGTTACTACTAACATACTACTACTGCTGATGATACTACTAGTACTACTACCACTACTGTTAATACTACTGTACTACCACGCAGCGTTTCATTCATTTTCATTTCGCAGTATTCATCTTCACACTCTGTGCAGTGCTTGTTATTCAGTGTCGTGCAGTTGATTTATGATCGTAAACAACTCTATTTTAAGCACTGACGGCGGTCGACCATGTTCTAGGTTTTCGCAGTCAGCCTCTGTTTGAACACAGGGATTTTAATTCCCCTTCATAACTGTTGTTAAACATTTCCGCGAAATGTGCTAAAAACTATTCACCAATAACAGACGGGCGCTCAGATTGTCGACTGTGGAAAATCCTGTGCCTTACCGGCTTTCCAAATCAGGTGGTTTCCTATGTTCTTGCTGTTTTCTGTATGTTCTCCACGCATGCGCAGAGGAGGGTTGTCGCAGTCACCAGTGTTGACATGGCAGGCTGATGCACTTCATTTTCAGGCTCTTCCCTGCTTGAGTCGTAACGTGGTGAATTGGCAGCATCATTTGTTTGTAAATGTCAGTGAAGATTAATTCCGGGTTTATTTTCGAACACCTTACACTGCATTGTATGCCGGAGAAGTGAAATTAATTGAAGAATCTGGGTAGATCAACTAAATACTGTTAGCGAAATACAATTATCAACTTCTATATTACACGATGCACCCCTTCTCAACTAAATTGTTAGATTTGATTTTATATCACTGTCCGCCATTTTCTTAGAGCGAGGATTGTTTAAGAGTAATGGATGACCTTGGAAGTCATGTTACAAATGTTCCTTAATTTTGTTAATATAGTTTCTTTGAACCGCAAAAGTGATAGAAAATTGTTAAAGATTGGAAATAAATGATACCTTACTTCTGGCCTGCTCTTCATTTCTTGTTACGTGGCGCGTAGAAACGATAACCAAAGATATCAAGCGTTCTGGTATTACGTCATAGCAAATAATAATAATAATAATAATAATAATAATAATAATAATAATAATAATAATAATAATGATTTATTTTAGCTGGCAGAGTTAAGGCCGTAAGGCCTTCTCTTCCACTAAACCAGCAGAAAGTGTATATACATATGCATGAACTTACAAAGAATTCAACAATTTGATTTAGATGAAAGTTACATGTATACAAGAGTTATTTACGAATTAAACAACAAAATACTATGAACTATTAATTAAATACGTCATTGCTTTTATCGACACGCGGGCTATAATCCAATTACGCACGATTTTCGATGTAGTAACAACCTTTTTATAATGGTAGATGGCATAAAATATTTTTTCTCCAAAAAGAAGCAAAAACGTGCAAAATTGCATTTAACCTTTTTGTTTGAAATCTCTCCAAGAATAACCTTCTGGAAGTAATGATGTTACTTACAGTTCACTGTGTATACCTACAGTACCGGTACCTACCTCTTTGTCCATCTAATCTAATCTAATCTGGTTTATATACGCACTTCTTCAATGTTCATACAACTTCTTCTTACTTACTTACTGGCTTGTAAGGAATCCGGAGGTTCATTGCCGCCCTCACATAAGCCTGCCATTGGTCCCTATCCTGAGCAAGATTAATCCATTCTCTATCATCATATCCCACCTCCCTCAAATCCATTTTAATATTATCTTCCCATCTACGTCTCGGCCTCCCCAAACGTCTTCTTCCCTCCGGCCTCCCAACTAACACTTTATATGCATTTCTGGATTCGCCCATACGTGCTACATGCCCTGCCAATCTCAAAAGTCGGGATTTAATGTTCCTAATTATGTCAGGTGAAGAATACAATGCGTGCAGTTCTGCGTTGTGTAACTTTCTCCATTCTCCTGTAACTTCATCCCGCTTAGCCCCAAATATTTTCATAAGCACCTTATTCTCAAACACCCTTAATCTCTGTTCCTCTCTCAGAGTGAGAGTCCAAGTTTCACAACCATACAGAACAACCGGTAATATAACTGTTTTATAAATTCTAACTTTCAGATTTTTGGACAGCAGACTGGATGATAAGAGCTTCTCAACCGAATAATAACACGCATTTCCCATATTTATTCTGCGTTTAATTTCCTCCCGAGTGTCATTTATATTTGTTACTGTTGCAACAGTAGTTGCTTTGTTAATTCATTTCCTTACAAACAATTTCCATGCGAATATTTTCAAAATTTTCAATACACTATTTTCAGTAATACGTATATACGGTATATTAGATTTACGAAAACATTGTGTAAGGCTACTACATAAATAGGCCTGTACCTGAAAATTTCACTTTTCTATAAGAAAAGTTGAGAAAATATTTATTTTGAATAAAAAAAAGTCAAACTTGTGAAAAATGAGCATTAAAATTAAAACTTTCATTCTTATAATGCACTTATACTTCTCAGACAAATCTAAAAATTACCATGGATACAGTTTTAATAAGTTCTCTTCCCTTTATCCATTGAATCAGTGCTGGCCATCCCTGAATATAGCTCGACCAAGCGGCATATAATACTTCTTTCGTCTGTCTGTTTCCTTTCCGATGTAAAGCGCTCAGGCTCTCCTAGGCTCTAAAGCGCGCGCTTGCTCCTGTGGGCATCAATTGACATGCCTGACCTAGACTAATATTAGGATAACCTAGACTAGTAGTGTCTATCATAAGTGAAGTGTGCACTTCGTTGCTATGGTACTTTTCGTAACAGTTGAGATCTCCATCACGTAGCAATGATATTTATAACCGAAGGCCATCCAACCGCCCAGCTGATGTCCCGTTGGTGTGACGAGCGCCTCAGGCGCTGATCTGCAACACGCAGCACGTCGTGATTTCCGGGTCCGGCCGTACAGCTCAGAACTGATCTGGGAAGAGAACTCATTACTTCTTGAAGTGCTCCGTAAGGGCCCCGTGTTCACTACTTCGCAATTGGATGATAAGGGCGATCGTCATTACGGAGAAATTGTGGAATAATGAGAGGGGAAACGGGCGTATTCTGGGTCTGCGTCCCTCATTTCTATGCAAGCGACCTTCTGTAACGTCAGATCGATTCTCACTTTATAAATGTATAACTCCAGAGGTTCCTGTGCTTGGCAGGAATTATTACATTATAAAGGCACTCTTACTTACTTACTTACTTACTTACTTACTTACTTACTTACTGGGTTTTAAGGAACCCGGAGGTTCATTGCCGCCCTCACATAAGCCCGCCATCGGTCCCTATCCTGAGCAAGATTAATCCATTCTCTATCATCATATCCCACCTCCCTCCAATCCATTTTAATATTATCCTCCCATCTACGTCTCGGCCTCTCCAAAGGTCTTTTTCCCGCCGGCCTCCCAACTAACACTCTATATGCATTTCTGGATTCGCCCATACGTGCTACATGCCCTGCCCATCTCAAACGTCTGGATTTAATGTTCCTAATTATGTCAGGTGAAGAGTACAATGCGTGCAGTTCTGTGTTGTGTAACTTTCTCCATTCTCCTGCAACTTCATCCCTCTCAGCCCGAAATATTTTCCCAATAACCTTATTCTCAAACACCCTTAATCTCTGTTCCTCTCTCAAAGTGAGAGTCCAAGCTTCACAACCTTACAGAACAACCGGTAATATAACTGTTTTATAAATTCTAACTTTCAGATTTTTTCACAGCAGACTAGATGACAAAAGCTTCTCAACCGAATAATAACAGGCATTTCCCATATTTATTCTGCGTTTAATTTCCTCCCGAGTGTCATTTATATTTGTTACTGTTGCTCCAAGATATTTGAGTTTTTCCACCTCTTCGAAGGAAAAATCTCCAATTTTTATATTTCTATTTCGTACAATATTCTGGTCACGAGACATAATCATATGTTTAGTCTTTTCAGGATTTACTTCCAACCCTATCTCTACTTGCTTCCAGTAAAATTCCCGTGTTTTCCCTAATCGTTTGTGGATTTTCTCCTAACATATTCACGTCATCCGCATAGGCAAGCAGCTGATGTGACCCGTTCAATTCCAAACCCTCTGAGTTATGCTGAACTTTCTTAATGGCATATTCTAGAGCGAAGTTAAAAAGTAGAGGTGACAATGCATCTCTCTGCTTTAGCCCGCAGTCATAAAGGGACTCTACAATTTATATTTTTCGTTGCGAATATTTTAAGTCCCGTTAGCATTCCCTGATATGATCTTACGCGTGAGTGAAACAAAGGAAATTATGATCTTACCGTGTCACTTTTAAATATAATATCGATTTCGTAAATGAAAATAATATTATAAGTGATTAGGCCCACAATATAGACATAGATATTCACTCACTCACTCACTCACTCACTTACTCACTCACTCATTCCTGGTGTTCTGCCCAGGTTTCTTCAATCTTTCTTATTTTCTACCTTGATATAGGTATGTTACGTTTTTCCCAATATGAGCAAATGCTGGGTAACTTTCGGTGTTGGACTCCGGATTCATTTCACCGGCATTAACACCTTCATCTCATTCAGACGCTAAATAACCTAGATGTTGATAAAGCGTCGTAAAATAACCTATTAAAAAAAAGGTATGTTACGTAAAATTTCGAGAAATGATTTATAGCCTAAAATTATTTATTATGTAGAGTATATTTTATTGATATCTATAGGCCTATATTATCTATTGCTCTCCTATATATGTACAGACCGTAAATAATGTTGTTAATTTCAAGAGTTATTCTTTGAGATATTTCAAACAAAAACGTTTAATACCATTTTCCTTGTTTTTGCTTCCTTTTGGGAAAAAAAATTATGAAACATTTCATAGCGTATTTTTGGAAAGCTACTGAATTAATTCCCAATATGCTCAGTCAATCTAAGACAGCAGTGTATTATGATGACTATTACACTCTTACTACGTCATACTACTTTTGACCAATAAAACGGTACGAAAGGACGTATTTCAACCAATCATGGCTGCATATCGCACAATTTTATCGCGTCCCTAGCATTTGTTTCTTTGTTTGCCAACATTTGAAACTGCGCTGGTCTGGACGTCAAAAATATATATAAAATTACAAACCATTCCAGTCGATGCACAGCAGTTTCAAATATGACTCGCATTGGCATTCAAGAACAAGAATTAATAAAAATCACTGATCATACCTATGCATCTTCTGAAATCCGATTTACAAATAAATGAAGAGCACCATTCGGAAATCCTGAATAAGTTGAATACACAATGTAGGCCTAAATCAACAAGTTCCACTTCTATTATACACACGTCCAATATAACATCAATTGAACCACCAACCACATTCAGATTTGAAAATTGTACATTCAATAATTATTCCTTTCAAAATTATTCATTCCGAAATCCTGAATAAGTTGAATACACCATGTAGGCCTAAATCAACAGTTCCACTTCTATTACGCACACGTCCAATATAACATCAATTGAACCACCAACCACATTCAAATTTGAAAATTGTACATTCAATAATTATTCCTTTTAAAATTATTCATGTTTATTTTTTATGTCATCGTCGTTAATTAAAACTTTTCTAACACTTGTGTATATTAGTTAGGTTATGTTATAGCTTCTGCTATATGATATTATGGATAGTCACGTATCAGAGATTGTTTAATATTAAGATTCATTGAATAGTAATCATTACAGTGTCTGTATAAAGACACTACTGCCATCTAGCATGCATCTAGCGTAATATTTGTAATGTTGAGATGGTACAATAATACATTTGAAGACAGTTGTATTTTCGTAAGTCAATTAATATTTTATTGTATTGGAGTACTTCGTTACTTCTAATCTTTATATACTTTCTTCTAATCGTGTAATAGTCAATTAAATCCCACTCGAGTTTTGATTTTCTCTAGATAAATCAAAACGTCTAGTGAGGTTACTGTTGATAATATTATATGGTTGAAAGAATTTTAGGTTTGTCCTTTATATGTGCAGAAATTTGATCCGAAGAAATGTAACTTTTTGTTCTGAAAGGGAATTTCAAAATATTACATTCGTTCGGATTAAATTTCTGCATATTTAAAGTACAAAACTAAAATTCTTTCAATCATTTATTATCATAATGCACCGCTGTCTTAAATTGACTGAGCATATTGGGAATTAAATCAATGGCTTTCCAAGACACGCTATGAAATGTTTCTTATAAAACCACTTTCTATCTCGAAAAGGAATCAGAAACGAGCAAAATTGTATTAAACTTTTTTGTTTGAAATATCTCAAAGAATAACCCTCTGAAATTAATGGCATTACTTACGATTCACTCTGTATATTTACTTGAAATGTACAATTTATAAGTGAGGCTAAATGTTTCAATTTTTAGGACAATGTAGATTGGCTTTTATGTGCAATTAAAAAACAGAAGTTCGTCTTTTATTTGGATGCATATTGCATGACTTCATTTCTATACAGGGTCATCCAGTAAAAGCGTGCAAAATTTAAACAGGATATAGGGGAGAGTTCGGTAGTATCGGACATCGGGTAATATGGGACACTGCGTTTCTCTCATCTACCACCAGATGGTAGTACCTGAATAACATGTTTACGTTTCTGTATGCGACATCACAGAAACGTAACCATGTCAATCAGGTACTATCATCTAGTGGTAGATGAAAGAAACTCACTGTCCGATATTACATAATATCCGATACTACCCAACTCTCACAGAAACGTAACCATGTCAATCAGGTACTATCATCTAGTGGTAGATGAAAGAAACTCACTGTCCGATATTACCTAATATCCGATACTATCCAACTCTCCCCTAAGGGATGCTCTACAAAAAATTTTGAGATAGGAAACTTGGGGTCTGCGAAGTCAGATTAAGGAGATATGAGATTAAACATGTTATTTACATTCATTTATATTTATTATTTACATATATAAATTATTTTCATGTAATTTACAAATATAAGTTAGCAATGTACTATTTTGTAGCTCACAACCAGTGGTCGAAATGATGTCACCAATAAATAAATGTAGATAATATGAAACCAGTAATTTACAGCGATATAGTTCACACCTGTGGAGTAACGGTTAGCACGTCTAGCCGCGAAACCAGGTGGCCCGGGTTCGATTCCCAGTCGGGGCAAGTTACCTGGTTGAGATTTTTTCCGGGGTTTTCCCTCAACCCAATATGAGCAAATGCTGGATAATTTTCGGTGCTGGACCCCGGACTCATTTCACCGGCATTATCACCTTCATCTCATTCAGAAGCTAAATAACCTAAGCTGTTGATAAAGCGTCGTAAAATAACCTACTAAAATAAAAATAAATACAGCGATAGACATGTTTAAGCTCATATCTTCTTAATATGACTTTGCAGATCCCTAGTTCCCTATCCCATAATGTTCATTTTTACACACTTATCTTTTGAATAATACGATGAAAGAGTAATGGAACGGAGAAAAATTCTCTCCGGCGCCGGGATTTGAACCCGGGTTTTCAGCTCTACGTGCTGATGCTTTATCCACTAAGCCACACCGGATACAACTCCGACGCCGGTTAGAATCGTCTCAGATTTAGCTCCAACTCTTGGATTCCCTCTAGTGGCCGCCCTCTGCACTACGTCATAGATGTCTATGAACGCAGGACCGAAGTCCACACATGTGCTGAGGTGCACTCGATATGAGTGACTAGTTGGCCGGGATCCGACGGAATAAGCGCCGTCTTAAATCACGAAGTGATTTACGCATATCATATATATTATTTTAATGTACCGAAGTACATATGATATTTCCATGCAGATATTCTGCGTCATCATACGATGATGATGACGCAGAATATATTTTGAATAATAGTTGAAAATAAACTATAAACACTGATATAATTATTTACAACATGATGAAGGAAGCGAATTAACACGTAAAACGCTTAACTATAAAGTTTGTGTCACCTTCCTTATATTCTTGTTTACTTTTCAGTGTCATGGTTGTAACAGACTAAAACTTGATGTTGACCATGACAATCTCCTCTGCTTGCGAAGCCCATTACGCTCGGGAGTTCTACCTCCCTGCTTCCTCAATGCCGCGTACCTTCATTCCAGTTAAATATCTGGAATCGGATCGTCTTTACTCTTATTCTTCTTGCTGCATTTTTTCGAGAGTTCTTGACTTCCTGCAACCAATAAGACGACGATGTTTGGGAAGTCTTGGGTTCGTTGACCGTTTGGTGAAAGCAGCGAGCCGTGAAGACTAACTGCATGTGGGATCAAATCATCCGGTCATTATGCTTTTCTTCTGGCGGTAACATTATTGTTGAGCGGGGTATCACATTCACCAGAATAAATTAAAACCTAACCAGAACCATCACAGATCTACAAGTACAGCCCTAGTTAACGGACGGCTTCTAAGCCATGTTACCGGAGTTCGATTCCCTGCAAAACTTGTCAGTTTTGTTTGTCTATAGGGCAGTGTTTTGCCATCCCTGCATTTTGCCGTCCTGTCATCTCTATTGGTTTGGTTTGACTTTACACTTATTATGTCCATTCGCACTATATACAGGGTGTAACTGGTTTCTGGTAGACCCCAAATGTATGTTACAGTTATGCTATCATTTGCGTGACACTTGGGGAAGTGTTTAAGTGACATAAAATACACAAACATTTGCAAGTGTTATTCAAATACCATTTCCGGTTTAACCGGGAATTACTCTAATGGCCGGTTTCACCAAGCTTCTTTAAATCAGCACAAACGACTTGTCAACAAATGGATCGTTTAATTTTAACGGGATCTTTAAAAGTTGACAGTTTCACCAAGCCTCGTATCTTTAAAATTAACAGACGTTTACTAACGAGGGGATTTTGTACTTGTATCTTGCATGTTTTGTTTTTCATACGACCATGGCTTCGAAATCGCGAATTTCATTGGTTACATATGATCATGGCTGACTTTGTTTGGCATGAGGGAACAATCATAGGCAAACGGGTAAGAGGTAGTAATTTTAAGAACATCTTCCTAAATACAGTATGCTGTCACACCGCAATTAAAAAAAAAAGACAGCTACTTCTAAATGTAAATAATAGGAATGTAGAGCAGTTAAATTGTAACTTCTAAAGGAAATCTAAGAAAATTTAGCGGACTATAAGGTCGACAGCTTCAAAATTGATGCCACACTTAATTATATACAAAGCATTCTAAACAGTTATATTAGGCCTAAATTTAGGACGGGAAATCGCCTCTTCCATAAATTGCATACTACTTTTCCACTGTATTTCATGCAGATTTTATTAGTACCCTGTAACAATTTTGCCATGCTTGTGTGGCAGGATTCAGGAGAGGTGCCATTAAATTGGATTTTAAGGGCTATCCATTGTCTCCTAAAAGAAAATCTCTTTGCAGCCTTTTCATTTAAAAGGCATCCTCCTTTGGAATGTTGTGCTATCCGTCTAGACCGTAACATTATCTTAAACCGAGAAGAATCTGTTGGAGAGGCGTTAAGTGGGTGATTCCTATCTGTCGTATTTTAACCTATTACAATTTTAATAAACTAGCGCTGAGGTAGTTCTGCTGGTTTCAGAAGTGAAAATCGTTGAATTTATAAGGGATTTTTTTGTGGTAATGCATTTGATCGTACATGCAAGGCATAACAAAACCCTAAACTAATCAAACGTTACCTGTCACAGATTCGTATGTGCAAGGTGTATAAGCAGAGTACGAAGGAAACTACCTCAGCGCTAGTTTAGCCACAATTTTTCGATACGGAGCGTTACATAGGCCTATGAAATTGTTTGAATATTGAAGGAAAAATATGTTCTTCTATTGCAGATTCTTTTGGCTATATTACTGCCAGGATATACCATACGATTGGAACATGTACACAATCTATGTTGTCTATGACAACATAAAATTTAGCTATAAGCTTAGTAGGCCTATAGAAATAATGACTATTGTAATGTTGATAGTACGTCTGATAATTTATTCACATATCTAGACAATATAGCTTTTGATACCCCGTTCATATCATCAATTACCATTTCAAAACTTCCCGCAACGTTATCTTAAAGCGAGAAGAATCTGTTGAAGAGGCGTTAAGTGGGTGATTTCTATCTGTCGTATTCTAACCTATACAGTATAATGGGTATTGAGTTTCTTCTAGAATCATTCTTACTACTTATTTCCTTAATGTATAGCTTTCGTGGAATTCTTTATCACTTAATCTTCAAAATGATTATTCCGAGTGTTATTACAACATATAAGTTCGTCGTTATGTTGAAGTTCTAAATAAAGAACTTCATCATCGAATAATTACGTCCGCCATGTTGTTGACTTCTTAACGCATCGTTACTGTTTTAACGCGACGATTAGGTCCTAATAAATTAACGATGAATTTAAAGATGCGTTAGCAATAATGATACTTGGTGAAACACAAAAACTGACTAACGTGTCATTACATTATTTAACGAGACGTTATAATGATAACGAAGGTTGGTGAAACCGGCCATAACTTTCTTATTTCAAATGGAACACCCTGTGTATTAGTACCTACATATTTTTTGCTGCACTCTAAATTCTGAATCGAAAGTTGTATAACATGTCCATATTTTAAGTGATAATCCTTTTTCTTAATTCGACAAACTATTCTTAAATGGTAATCCGGGCCTATTTATAAACTTGCAATACTTTTTTACTGAGTTACATCCAGTATACTTAGCTCTAGTTCTTTCGATTGGTCGGCCTGGGTGGCGCAGTCGGTAGAGTGCTGGTCTTCTATGCGCGAGGTTGCGGGTTCGATCCCGGCCCAGGTCGATGACATATAAGTGTGCTTAATTAAATGCGGTAGGCATACGTATCTTAGTAGATTTACTGGCATGTAAAAGAACTCCTGCGGGACAAAATTCCGGCACACCGGCGACGCTGATATAACCTCGGCAATTGTGAGCGTCGTTAAATTAAACATATTTTAATTTAATTTCTTTCTATTGTATATCTGAACACGAACTTTGTTACATAGTTCTTTTTTCCTTGTCTTATTGAGTTATGTGTTTATCTTTTTTTTTTTTTTGTTGAAGTACCGGTAGACCTACTGGTATTTTGTTCCGCATTTTTCTTTTGCATTTTTGGGATATTAGTGTGTTGTTATTATTATTATTATTATTATTATTATTATTATTATCATCATCATTAGTGTGTTATTATTGTTGTTATTATTATTATTATTATTATCATCGTCATTAGTGTGTTATTATTGTTGTTATTATTATTATTATTATTATTATTATTATTATCATCATCATCATTAGTGTGTTATTATTGTTGTTATTATTTTTATTATTATTATTATTATTATTATTATCATCATCATTAGTGTGTTATTATTGTTGTTGTTGTTATTATTATTATTATTATTATTATTATTATTATTATCATCATCATTAGTGTGTTATTATTGTTGTTGTTATTATTATTATTATTATTATTATTATTATTATTATTATTATTATTATTATTATTATCATCATCATTAGTGTGTTATTATTGTTGTTATTATTATTATTATTATTATTATTATTATTATTATTTTTATCATCGTCATTAGTGTGTTGTTGTTATTATTATTATCATCATCATCATCATTAGTGTGTTATTATTATCATCATTAATGTATTATTATTATCATCATCATCATTAGTGTGTTGTTATTATCATCATCATTAGTGTGTTATTATTATCATCATTAATGTATTATTATTATCATCATCATCATTAGTGTGTTGTTATTATCATCATCATTAATGTATTATTATTATCATCATCATCATTAGTGTGTTATTATCATCATCATTAGTGTGTTATTATTATCATCATTAATGTATTATTATTATCATCATCATCATTAGTGTGTTGTTATTATCATCATCATTAGTGTGTTATTATTATCATCATTAATGTATTATTATTATCATCATCATCATTAGTGTGTTGTTATTATCATCATCATTAATGTATTATTATTATCATCATCATCATTAGTGTGTTGTTATTATCATCATCATTAGTGTGTTATTATTATCATCATTAATGTATTATTATTATCATCATCATCATTAGTGTGTTGTTATTATCATCATCATTAATGTATTATTATCATCATCATCATCATTAGTGTGTTGTTATTATCATCATCATTAGTGTGTTATTATTATTATTATTATTATTATTATTATCATTAGTGTGTTATTATGATTATCATCATGATTAGTGTGTTATCATTATCATTAGTGTGTTGTTATTATCATCATCATTAGTGTGTTGTTATTATCATCATCATTAGTGTGTTGTTATTATTATTATTATTATCATCATCATCATTAGTGTGTTGTTATTATCATCATCATTAGTGTGTTGTTATTATTATTATTATTATCATCATCATTAGTGTGTTATTATCATCATCATCATCATCAGTGTATTATTATCATCATCATTAGTGTGTTGTTATTATCATTATCATCATCATTGGTGTGTTATTATTATTATTATTTTTATTATTATCATCATCGCCATTAGTGTGTTGTTATTATTATTATCATCATCATCATTAGTGTGTTGTTATTATTATTATTATTATTATTATTATTATTATTATTATTATTATTATTATTATTAGCCTATTATTATTATTATTATTATTATTATTATTATTATTATTATTATTATTATTATTATTATTATACTCGAAACTGTTAGGAGCCGACGGTTAAGTGCAAAATAGAAATAATAATTATCCAAGTGATCTACGAGTATCTCAGCATACAGTATGTTATACCTTGTCACATGCATGCATGATTGTCGTAATGACTGGACAGCTCCACCACGTTGCAGTGGCTGCCTTGGAATCCGGAGTCTGGGATGTTCTCAGCATTTCCGCGTTCGTTAGACAAACACTCGTAAGTCGTGAACAAGCTGGCAAGGCAAAATCCAACAGGCAGCTCAGTGAAACAGCTGAATCACAACATAGATTGCATATTTATAAAGAGAGCTAAATTACGTATCCTAGCAACGAAATGAAGCCTCCTCAATTATGTGAAGTGGCCAGAATGAAATTAAGAAAACACGAGACCTAAGTTTATCATAATTCATTGTGCACACATCT
Source organism: Periplaneta americana (assembly GCF_040183065.1). Classification (NCBI taxonomy): domain Eukaryota; kingdom Metazoa; phylum Arthropoda; class Insecta; order Blattodea; family Blattidae; genus Periplaneta; species Periplaneta americana. The sequence goes on along the minus strand of NC_091124.1, from coordinate 4,298,116 downwards.
TCACTTATGCCAAGTGTTCAATCCTGTATTGTCGTAGAGATATCATAAGAGTTTCGCGTGAATGAACTATCCAAAGAGGTGAGATCTCGCTGACATTTGAATAAGACTGTTAGCGAATAATAATAAATAAATGATTGAAAAAGAAGATAATGAGAGAAGTTTTATATGATATTCTTATTGAATTTGATATTCCCAAGAAACTAGTTCGGCTAATTAAAATGTGTCTCAGTGAAACGTACAGCAGAGTTCGTATAGGTCAGTTTCTGTCATGCGTTTCCAATTCACTGCGAGCTAAAGCAAGGAGATGCACTATCACCTTTACTTTTTAACTTTGCTCTAGAGTATGCCATTAGGAAAGTCCAGGATAACAGACAGGGTTTGGAATTGAACGGGTTACATCAGCTGCTTGTCTATGCTGATGACGTGAATATGTTAGGAGAAAATACACAAACGATTAGGGAAAACAAGGGAAATTTACTGGAAACAAGTAAAGAGATAGGTTTGGAAGTAAATCCCGAAAAGACAAAGTATATGATTTTGTCTCGTGACGAGAATATTGTACGAAATGGAAATATAAAAAAATTGGATATTTATCTTTTGAAGACGTAGAGAAGTTCAAATATCTGGGAGCAACAGTAACAAATATAAATGATACTCGGGAGGAAATTAAACACAGAATAAATATGGGAAATGCCTCTTATTATTCGGTTGAGAAGCTTTAGCATCCAGTCTGCTGTGAAAAAATCTGAAAGTTAGAATTTATAAAACAGTTATATTACCGGTTGTTCTTTATGATTGTGAAACTTGGACTCTCACTTTGAGAGAGAAATATAGGTTAAGGGTGTTTGAGAATAAGGTGCTTGGGAAAATATTTGGGGCTAAGCGGGATGAAGTTACAGGAGAATGGAGAAAGTTACACAACACAGAACTGCACGCATTGTATTCTTCACCTGACATAATTAGGAACATTAAATCCAGACGTTTGATATGGGCAGGGCATGTAGCACGTATGGGCGAATCCATTAATGCATATAGGGTGTAAGTTGAGAGGCCAGAGGGAAAAAGACCTTTAGGGAGGCCGAGACGTAGATGGGAGGATAATATTAAAATGTATTTGAGGGAGGTGGGATATGATGATAGAGACTGGATTAATCTTGCTCAGGATAGGGACCGATGGCGGGCTTATGTGAGGGCAGCAATGAACCTCCGGGTTCCTTAAAAGCCAGTAAGTAAGTCTATAGTTTATTTTTCTTGATTCCACACTAACTTTCTTATGGCAAACATCAATCCGGATGAAATTTTTACTGCAAATATTCATGAGGTAGGTGCATGTTTCTACGCATTTATTTTGTAAGAAACGCTGCTAGTTAATTTTATTAATATATTTTTTTCATGAATTATAGAAGAAATAACGTTTTCAAAATTAAAAAAAAAAAAATTGAAAGTGAATAAATGAGATATTTCATAAAATCAATGCATAGAAATTACTAGATTTGTAATTTTAGTAATTTTTTGTTGTAAAGTTGGCTCCCTGAAGTTACTAGATGAATGTAGCAGAGGTGAATTTTAATAGGTAGTCTACAGTTTATAAAAAATCTGAAAGTTAGAAGTTAAATTTTTTAGTTTTTAAACATATTTGTAATGAGAATTAAACGAAATCCATTTGGGGTATGAAAATATAGCCTACATTATAAATAAGTGAAATAGCCTATAATTTTTTTTTTGGAAAATTTTCATGATTTTCAGGGGAGTCTCCCCTTAAGCCAAAAGTCTTAGATCCTCAAGATATACGTATAAATGACTTTTATTGGCAAAGTGCTGTAAAATTGATATAATGTTAGACGTTGCAGAAACTGGGCAAAATACACGTGTAAATTTTAGCCTATATTTTAAGAGAAATCTCTGTCCACAGGCAAATCTTTGCTACATCAGAGCATCACGAGGTTGGTCGGTAGAGTGTGAAATGTGGTGCAGATGTTACTAATGCAGGAAACGAGTTTGTGTCGCACCTGTTCGATCACTTCCGACGAAATGTCAGAGATGCAACAGTTCTCGTGAGAGTTCATGTTATTAGTGACAAGTCATATCTAAACTTCGTTAGGTCGGTTTTACATTATTCGTTCCAGTCCATTCAAAGACTTCGTAAGTAATCTAACCTGACCTAACCTAACCTGACCATAACTATGTATTGTGTCAATTCGTGAACTTAGTTGGATTATCGAAAGAAAGAAGTACAACGTTGCACACAGTGATTTCTATTGAACTTATCGTCTTTCATTATTTTCCGTGTCGCTTGATTTCATACAGGATAAAGATAGAATAAGGAAATGCAGTGGGCTCTTCTAATTTCGACAGAACTGAATTGAAAGTTCTGATCAAGAAGGGTAGTGGGTGTGGCAGGTGAGATGAATACAAATTCTTATTGGTTATCCATCAACGAATACAGTACTGTACTTGCATTTCCTGCCCGCCCCGAGACTTGTGTATCCGCTTCTAGTACCACAGGGGGTTTCGACAGTTCCGTCTCACAAACGGCACAAATCTCAAATAGAAAAAGAAGAGTTCATTAATTTAAAATCAGTGATCAATATGGATGTCGTAATCAATAAAATATTCTGTTTTCCTTTAACAAAAGTATCGCTACAAGACACAGAACCAATTCCCATTCAAATGGCAAACCCATTTCTTAGTGTCCTATAGGGGTGTGTTTAATTCTCCTACGTAAGCAGTCGAACTATAGGATGTCGAACTTCATTTCTGTCGAACTTAAGAGCTTCCACTGTATTTGAATATAGAGGATGAAACGTAAATAATTTCATTAATTTCAGGGAGTTATTCTTTGAGTATTTCAAACAAACGACAGATATATATAGGACAGAACACCAAGCGCACTTCATCATACAAGAACTCTGATGACATTTTCCAACTACACAAATGGAGTAACAATTGAAGGAAATTTACTTACTTACTTACTTACTTACTTACTTACTGGCTTTTAAGGAACCCGGAGTTCATTGCCGCCCTCACATAAGCCCGCTATTGGTCCCTATCCCGAGCAAGATTAATCCATTCTCTATCATCATATCCCACCTCCCTTAAATCCATTTTAATATTACCTTGCCATCTACGTCTCGGCCTCCCCAAAGGTTTTTCCCCTCCGCCCTCCCAACTAACACTCTATATGCATTTCGAAGAAAATTTACTTTTCCTAATTAAGAAAAGTGTTACCTTGAAATGGGATTATAATTGATTAGATAGTTTGGCACTTTTACCTTCATAACTAATGGACACCGTACCAACAAAGGAAATGAGCGCAATGCATAGATGAAATCTGGCATGTAAACAAATACAAGAATAAAATTAATTAAAATTACTTACAAAATAGAAGAGCAAATAAGTACACACTTACTATTGTAAGATTCATACTTTAAACTCAAAATACATAGGCTACCTCTGAAAGAGTAGTTGTTAATATAGCGTATGTCTTTTAATTATTCTAAGTGGATGTATTATTATTTTTGTAGTAAATAGTTTTTAAGGAGATAAAAAGTTATTAATAAAAATAAAAAAATCTCTCACGCTATAATGATTGTAGCTTCGTTATGCGTGCTGTTGCAATACCTGGATTGCTGAATGAATGAATGAGTGAATGAATGAATGAGTGAATGAATGAGTGAGTGAATGAATGAGTGAGTGAATGAATGAGTGAATGAATGAGTAAGTGAATGAATGAGTGAGTGAATGAGTGAGTGAATGAGTGAGTGAATGAGTGAATGAATTAGTGAGTGAATGAATGAATGAATTAGTGAGTGAATGAATGAATGAATTAGTGAGTGAATGAATGAATGAATGAATGAATGAATGAATGAGTGAATGAATGAATGGGTGAGTGAATGAATGAATGAATGAATGAATGAATGAATGAATGAATGAATGAGTGAATGAATGAATGGGTGAGTGAATGAATGGGTGAGTGAATGAATGAATGAGTGAGTGAATGAATGAGTGAGTTAATGAGTGAATGAATGAATGAGTGAATGAATGAATGAGTGAATGAATGAATGAATGAGTGAGTGAATGAGTGAATGAATGAATGAGTGAATGAATGAGTGAGTGAATGAATGAGTGAATGAATGAGTGAGTGAATGAATGAGTGAATGAGTGAATGAATGAGTGAATGAATGAATGAGTGAGTGAATGAGTGAGTGAATGAATGAATGAGTGAATGAATGAGTGAGTGAATGAATGAGTGAGTGAATGAATGAGTGAGTGAATGAATGAGTGAGTAAATGAATGAGTGAATGAATGAATGAGTGAATGAATGAATGAGTGAGTGAATGAGTGAATGAATGAATGAGTGAGTGAATGAGTGAATGAATGAGTGAGTGAATGAGTGAGTGAATGAGTGAGTGAGTGAATGAATGAGTGAGTGAATGAGTGAGTGAATGAGTGAGTGAATGAGTGAGTGAATGAGTGAGTGAATGAGTGAGTGAATTAATGAATGAATGAGTGACTGAATGAGTGAGTGAATGAATGAGTGAATGAATGAGTGAGTGAATGAGTGAGTGAATGAGTGAGTGAATGAGTGAATGAGTGAATGAGTGAGTGAATGAGTGAGTGAATGAGTGAGTGAATGAGTGAGTGAGTGAATGAATGAGTGAGTGAATGAATGAGTGAGTGAATGAATGAGTGAGTGAATGAGTGAGTGAATGAATGAGTGAATGAATGAGTGAATGGATGAATGAGTGAATGAATGAATGAGTGAGTGAATAAGTGAATGAATGAATGAGTGATTGAATGAGTGAGTGAGTGAGTGAATGAGTGAATGAATGAATGAGTGAATGAAGAATGAGTGATTGAATGAGTGAGTGAGTGAGTGAATGAGTGAATGAATGAATGAGTGAATGAAGAATGAGTGATTGAATGAGTCATTCAATCAATCAATTGGGTGAGGAGGAAATATCAGTTGAAAGGTACACGATGATAATCGCGTCCTTGCAACGATTCTTGGACTTCTGGATGGCTCAATATTATCGTCTTCCATGCTCCAGAGCCGTCCAACCGAGTGAGACTCGGACATTCGTTAAACCGAACATTGGACTACTCCGCGAGACGGAAGCGCTTCGCAGAATTAAGTTGACATGTAATTTAGTTGACATGTAAATAAATCAAGGTGATATTTAATTAATTAAGATGATATTTAATTAAGTTGATTTGTAATTAATTTATTTTATTTTGTAATTATTTAAATTGGCAATAGTTGGGTGAAATAGAAGTACTTATAAGTTAGATTTACTTTTGCTTATTGTTATTATAGAATTAGTTTTTTTATTATAGAATAATTTTTATTTATAGTCCTAGGTTTATTGAATCTATTTATTTATAGTTAGAAATAAATTCAGGTTTACTCTATTTTATTATTTTTTTTATTTTTCTTTTATTGCTGTAATTATTGTATATTATATATCACTTCCACCGGGTGTATACCCAATTGTAGTGTTAATAAATACATAAACACATACATACATACACACATACGTACATACATACACACATACATACATACACATACATGCATACATACACATACATACATACACACATACATACATGCATACACATACATACATGCACACATACATACATACATACACACATACACACATACATACATACATACATACATACATACATACATACATACATACATACATACACACATACATACATACACATACATACCATGACTATGCTGACATTTTACTGACTGACCTTTCCAGCGACAACAAAATGAAACTTCAACGTGCTCATAATTTGTGTGTACGTTTTGTAAGCAATGTTCGTAAATATGATCATATTACCCCATCCCTGGAAGCAATAGGTTGGCTTAAACTGGATAAGAAAAGAAATTTACATTCACTTCTCCTTCTCTTCGAAATCTTGAACTCTTCTATTCCTTCGTACCTGTCGTCTCGCTTCACTTACCTTTCTTCCCACCACAATCTGAACACACGCTCTCGCCATGAAACAATACTAACAATACCATCCCATCGCACCTCCTCATACTCATCCTCTTTCACAATAGCCCTGCCAAGACTCTGGAATTCGTTACCTGCTAGCATCAGGGACTGTCGAAATAAAATTCAATTCAAACGCAAACTTACTAGGCACTTGGTTAGTAATTGAGACTCGTTCAGACATGGTTTCTTGTAAATAGTTCTTTTAATCTACCACAAAATATCTCAATATCCGATAATTTCATCACTATAGAATTTTGTTATTGTAGGTTTAATTTGTAATTTAGTAAATACAAAAATATTCTTTGTTCTTAACTTCTATGATAAAATGTCTAGCTTTCATTAATCAGGTATTCTTGTACTTTAATTTTTATTGTAATTGTAATTGTAAATTTAATATTAATTGTAATCTTATTGTTCATGTTATAGTTGTAATCCCCTGGTAGAGGGGCAGAGAAGGCCTGACGGCCTTATCTCTACCAGGTTAAATAAATAAATCTAATCTAATCTACATACATACATACACACAGATACATACACACATACATACACACAAATACATACACACATACATACATACACATAGATACATACATACATATACATACATACATACACACAGATACATACACACATACATACATACATACATACATACAGATACATACACACATACACATACATACATACATACAGATACATACACACATACACATACATACATACATACATACATACACACAGATACACACATACATACATACATACACACAGATACATACACATACATACATACATACATACAGATACATACACACATACACATACATACATACATACACACAGATACATACACACATACATACATACATACACACATACATACATATATACATACATACATATACATACATACATACACACAGATACATACACACATACATACATACAGATACATACACACATACACATACATACATACATACACACAGATACACACATACATACATACACACAGATACATACACATACATACATACAGATACATACACACATACACATACATACATACACACAGATACATACACACATACATACATATATACATACATACATACACACAGATACATACACACATACATACATACATACATACATACATACATACACACAGATACATACATACATACAGATACATACACACATACACATACATACATGCATACATACATGCATATATACATACATGCATACATACATACATACATACATACATACATACATACATACATACATACTGTCTATAGCGCCAGGCTTTCAGTACAGTACATCCGATTGTGCACGACTCTATGAAATATTTCATTCCGTGTTTTGGGAAAGTCATTGATTTAATGTCCCATATGCTCAATAAATTTAAGAGAGCAGAGTATTATGATAAGAAATTGTAGAAATAATTTTAGTTTTGTCCTTTAAATGTGCAGAAATCTGTAACCTTCGAGAGGTACTAATTCAAGGATTGCTCCTAAAAGTTGCGTGACGTCGACAACCCAGTGTTTGAACTCGCGATCCTCAGGCACCGTTCTTCATCTCCCAGCGGGCTTTTTGCGTCACATTGTTGGTGTGTAATTGGAGCTTAAACTACACTGCAGCCTTTGTAGCGGGGTATGTGACCCGCAACGCGACCGCATTGTGATGCGCTGCTTTCTTTACGCTGGTCGTCATGGGAACTAGCTACGAGTAAAAATAAACAGTTCTGCCTCACACAGTTCCAGTCGAGGGTGTCGCTACCAACAGCAACAATACAGCTACGTACTTCGTTTTCAATATTCTGCGATACGATGAAAATTGTGCGACACCAAGGCTCGGAAGGTCTGTGTTGGAAGGTCACGTACACTTTCTCATAATAGAGTGTCAGTGATAATGTACTTTCTTTTCTTGAAGTAGCATTTAAAGGGCATAAATAAATGAAGTCATTTAGCTGCTGTAATCTGAGAGAAAGAAATTTGATTTGATTTCTTTACACTGCAGATAAAATTTTTTTAACAGACCTATCTATCGCAAGTAGATGTCTTTATGAACGTTTTGTTTCTCTTTCAACAGTCTATCGGTCTATCACTACGTAGGGCCGTACACTTCACAGATTCAATTTTAATATACATACATAAGTGTTCTGCCCAAGGGTAGGTCTTTCACTGCAAACTCAGCATTCTCCAATCTTTCTTATTTTCTGTCTTCCACTTAGTCTCCGCATATGATCCATATATCTTAATGTCGTCTATCATCTGGTATCTTCTTCTGCCCCGAACTCTTCTCCCGTTCACCATTCCTTCCAGTGCATCCTTCAGTAGGCAGTTTCTTCTCAGCCATTGACCCAGCCAATTCCTTTTCTTCTTCCTGATCAGTTTCAGCATCATTCTTTCTTCACCCACTCTTTCCAACACAGCTTAATTTCTTATTCTATCTGTCCACTTCACACTCTCCATTCTTCATGTTCACATTTCAAATGCTTCTAGTCGCTTCTCTTCACTTCGTCGTAATGTCCATGTTTCTGCTCCATACAATGCGACACTCCATACAAAGCACTTCACTAGTCTCTTCCTTAGTTCTTTCTCCAGAGGTCCGCAGAAGATGCTCCTTTTTCTATTAAAAGCTTCCTTTTCCGTTGCTATCCTTCTTTTGACTTCTGGCAGCAGCTCATGTTACTGCTTATAGTGCACCCCAAGTATCTGAAGCTGTCCACTTGCTCTACTACCTCATTTAGGATTCGCACGTTTACCTTCTTTACTTTTCTTCCTTTGACCATGGTCTTAGTCTTGTTTGCATTTATCTTCATCCCATACTTCTCACAGCTGTCATTTAGCTCCATATCCCTTAGTATCATCTCCTCTTCTGCTAACAACGCCATATCAGCAGCAAATCTTATGCACTTTATTCTTCTTCCTCCTACTATCACTCCTCTCATATTCTGAAAACAGTTCTTCACTAAATCCTCCAAGTAGATGTTGTACAGGGTAATGTTGGCAACATTGAAAAGACGGCCATATTATCATTTTAGAAAATAATCTTACGTGATCCACACTATGTATCGTAACGAAGTTAAGCGATATTTGTTACTTCCGGCGTTTATTTCACATGTACGTAAGACATGCACTCTTGCGCTTCTTCGCTCTTTGTTACAAATGCCAACTTCCTGAGGAAAAGCACGTCAAATATAAATACAGTAAATTCTTTCCTAAATGGCTCTACGGACCAATACCATTCTACAAATGTAGGTAGATGGATTTATTGAGCAGTATTATACATACAGATGTACTATATTATCAGAATTTTCCTTTAAATCCAATGCACGGGTCTTCTGAACTTACGTACTGTGTAAAACAAGTCCTACTTTGTAGGTTTCACCCGCCTCGCCTATGATTAGATACAACCACTCTCCAAAACAACACACAGATTAAAATGAAAACGGCACAAAAAAACACACTATATAATACACTCAGGGACAAAAAAAACCGGACACTTCTATATTTGCTTGCATTTTGTTGCCAATTATTTCAAAATGAAACAAAACCCATTTAAACAAAATAATGTTTCATTTAGCACCTTATACGACAACATTTGAAAAAAAAAATCTCTGATGAGAAAATTAAAACGGGCATATAACTATGGCATCATTTGGTCTAACTGTTTTTTTCATTTTATGGTGCCTTAAACATTAAAAACTCTTTTTAGTAACGGGTATTACCCCCTCTGGCTTGAATAACTGCATCCATACGTCTTGGCATGCTCTCAATTTGGTTAGCAATGTCTTCTTGAGGAATAAGTTCCCATTCTTCGCCAAGTGCTCGCCTCAACTCTTGTAACGATTCTGGTCTCGGTCGTCTATTCTTAACACGCCGTCCCAGCATGCTCCACACGTGTTCAATTGGGTTCATGTCTGGACTCCTTGCTGGCCATGGAAAAACATGGATTCCCACTTCTTGGAGATAATCTCCGACCGCATGGGCAATATGCGGCCGTGCATTATCATGCATTAAAACAAAATTATCGCCTACAAATTGGCCAAATGGCACAACATGATCAGCCAAACATTCATTTATATACATATCAGCTGTTAGTCTGCCATTTTCAACAAAAACCAACTCTGTACGAGCATCCGTACACACTCCTGCCCAAACCATCACTCCACCACTTCCATACGGCACATTTTCGGAAATGCAACACTGTGAAAATCGTTCTCCCCTCCATCTCCAAACTCTTTCACGTCCATCAGGTGAGCACAGATTGAAGCAGGACTCATCTGTGAACAGAACACAGCTCCACTGTCCATTTCTCCAATCCCTGTGATCATTTGCAAAACGCAGTCGTTCAACTCGATGCATCCTGAGAAGTCTGGGACCAGTTGCAGGTCTACTTGATATCAGTCCACTTGCTTTCAACCTCCTTCTAACTGTTTTGGCCGAAATTGGGCGTCCATGCATGTTAACAAATTGCTGGGCTACACTAGTAGCTGGCAGGTTGCGCTCCCTAAGAACTCTCAACACCATATACCTGTCTTCATTTGGATTTGTAGCTCTTGGACGACCCGAATCTGGTCTTCTGGTATATTCTAGGGTCTCTCTATACCGTTTTATGGCATCATGGGTTGTGCTTCTAGCCATATTCATAACATTTGCAATGTAACGTACACTGCGTCCATCATCGTAAAGGGCTACAGCTCGAGCCACATCTTCAGGTCGCATCTTGTTTTAAGACAAATGTTACAACCCCACTTAAACTCAGAAAATGTAAAAATAAAGAAATAACGAATGATAACGATAATGAAGCACAAAATGGTTGAGACAAAATTGTTATAGCTGAGACTCCGAAAGCAAAATTGGAATATTTGGTTGTAATGGCTTGTTTATAAAACAAAAAAACAATCAACAATGTATACACGTCTCCATAACAACAGATGGCTACCATAATATTGTATGAGAAGATAATGTTTTGCAAAATACCAGCAAATATTAAAGTGTCCGGTTTTTTTTTGTCCCTGAGTGTATAACCTAAAACAGGCATAAAAAAGCCTCAACTGTTATAGTTCCCGAACTTGTATTACGCCTGAACATGGAGCCAACCTCCGTAACTTCATTCACATTGACGGCACAAGAGGACGGTTGCTAGGTTCCTCACTATGGTGACCGCTGGGAGTTAGAACTGCACACTGAGGGTTTTTTGTCATGGAGTGGGGATCTCGTATGCAGACGAGTTTGGAGGGAAATGGTTCGTGAGAACACGATCTTGTTAAGAGTCGATGAGGCGAGCTTTCTGCTGACAGCCCTTCATAAACGGGGCAAAATTGATGGCCGAGGAAGGCTCTACAAATGAGGCAGATAAGCGCTATAAAAAATTCCCCAGCTACATTTTTGGGGGCACTTCTTGTTAGCGAGAATAAGTAAAGGAATGCAAGGGAGGAAAAAGTTGGCGTAAAAGTTTCTACAAAGCCATGAAAATGCTTCCGGGTTTAATCAGTGAGAACCCTAACTCTCGAGGAAGGCTCACCAAGTGATGATGAATTTTCACAACGATTGTTCCCCCCATACGTTCCATTGGAAATAAGAAATCTCCCTATAAATTGCTGTATTCGGAGAAAGCCTAGCCTCTGACATACGATTTTTAAGAATAATCGGTTGACACTCATATACTTACTCATATATCCACTGCCATCGTGAAGAAGAAAATGTTTATGCATTGCCCTCAAAATCAAGGAAGCTTATAAAAATTCACGTCTTCAGGTTGTTTCAAGAAGTATATTTTCCATCTGTCTGTGATCATAGCATTTTGGTAGATTCATGGACCAGTTACCGAGGTAGACAGGCTATAGAAAGAATAACTCCAGAAGGTAAAAGGGTTAAAGTGTTAACAATTCCAAAGCACACAACTCAAATGTTCAGCCTCTTGATGTTTATGGCTTTATGCTTTGGAAAAATTTCATTCGCAATTTCTCTGATAGTGTTTTGTTACTTGACACGAATATTATATTGCATCAGAGAGAGAATGTGATAAAATTGGAGTCCTTAACACATAATCAGTTTTCACCTCCTAGATATGTAATAGTAATATCCGTTACAAGAGCTGTATGTTGAAGTTTTCATGTTCGAGGAAAAGTTTGAAAAAGCGAAACGTAGTTGAGCTTTTTTAATTTCCGAGAATTTAAAGAAAACATACCGCTCGTGAATCGTACATTATTTTGTGCGAAGATCGTTTATTACATACCTGAAAGAGGAATTTCTAATTAGTTGCAATGAAATCTCCATCTTGGTTTCTGTTCAATGACGGCAAATTTGCAAAAAAAAAAAATCTATCTTCAACATTGTTGCTTTAAAATGTTTTCTGTGTTTACTATACTCCAGAAGGCCGTGATATACGTCTGTCTTTTTTTCCCCCAGTCTATAAATGCGAATTTAAAACAAACGGTAAGGTTATGTAATGATTTAATGATTTACCACAGACTATTGGCAGATTTCAAAGTTGTGGTCCTTTTCACGAAATAAGCAAGCATTGTTTTTTCATTAATTTCTCTTTTTTTCCCTTCCAACCAATTTGTGAGTATATTATAGGCTCTTTCATACCTTGCCCTGGACTTGTCGGGCAAGATCCACATCTCCTTCGTTCAAAGTAGCCGCCATGATGAGTCTGGAATCTTGTTGATTTTTTCACGGCTTCCTTAATGTTACTTGCATCACGAATGCAATAACTTTAGTGGAGTTGTAGAGTTTGCTTAATTTTTGGAAATATTTAAAAACAATAATTAACAGTGCAATTTAGGTGAAATTGCAGTGGTAAGTTTCCAATTTATAATTATTACTATATTGAACGTCTGTAAAAATAATATGTTAAAAGCCTAAAGCAGTAAAATGAATATGTCATTTAAGCGGTAAGGAGAGGAAAATTGTTATGTGTGTTCGGTTGGGAATACTGAATGTGGAATTTTAGACTTACCGCGGATTGGTTTTGTGCGGAAACCAAGCAAATACGCACGATCTCGCACAAATATGTTTAAATATGGCTGGTGTAAAGTCGGTTACCTTGACAACAAATCTGATAAATTCGTCACTCCTGTATAAATTCTGCTTTCACGTTGATGTATGGAACTGCTCTAAAGCTGACTGTGAAAAATTTATGTTTCTAAAATGTTCGTGATTTGAAATGTGAATATGACGAAGAATGCAGCGTGTGAAGTGGACAGACAGAATAAGAAATGAAGCTGTGTTGGAAAGAGTGGGTGAACAAAGAATGATGCTGAAACTGATCAGGAAGAGGAAAGGGAATTGGTTGGGTCACTGGCTGAGAAGAAACTGCCTACTGAAGGATTCACTGGAAAGAATGGTGAACGGGAGAAGAGTTCGGGGCAGAAGAAGATATCAGATGATAGACTACATTAAGATACAGACGTGGACAAATTATTAACAAAATTGACGATTTTTATGACAATTCTGTTTACAAAATTTGACTTTTCAATTTAGACTACATTTGACAATTCTGCATATTTCCATCATTACAGTAGAGAGAAATATGCAAAAATGTCAACTGTAATTTAAAATTGAAGAGTCAAGTTTTGTAAAAATATATAATAAAAATCTTCTATTTTGCTAATAATTTGTAAATTAGCAAAAATGTCAACTGCAGTGAAGAGACAAATTTTGTAAAAATATAAAACAAAAATAATAATTTGGAAATATCCAAATTGTCAACTGTAGTCCAAATTGAAGAATCGAATTTTGTAAAAATATACAATAAAAACCTTCAGTTTTGTTAATAATTTGTAAATATGCAAAAATATGAAATGCAGTCCAAATTGAAGAGTTAAATTTTGAAAAATACACAATAGAAATCTTCAATTTGGCTAATTATTTGGAAATACACAAAAATGTCAACTGTAGTCTAAATTGAAGAATCATATTTTGTAAAAATATATAATAAAAATCTTCAATTTTGCTAATAATTTGTCCACGTCTGTATATGGATCATATGAGGAGACAATGAGGAAGGCAGAAAATAGGAAAAATTGGAGAATGCTGGGTTTGCAGTGAAAGACCTACCCTTGTGCAGAACACTAAATGAAATTGAAATAATAATATATAATATATGATAAAATATTGTCTTCTCCCCTTAAAGTGCACAAGTTTGTTACTAGTTAAGTGTTAATGCCATCACTTCATCTGTGATACACTAACTGTATGTATCAATCACAGCTTGTCTGTAGAGCGGAGTTGGCATTCCAGCACGTGTGTCGTAAACCGTAGTGGCACGCCAGAGTTGCAGACGGATCTTGGCACCTCGCTCCCCACACCCACTCGCCTGGGTTCAGTGCTCTGCTGGAGCTACACAGCACCATAAACCATGCATTCGCCTACAAAAACAACTGAGCGTCTGCTGTCCGAGCTGATGGTAACAATAATAATAATAATAATAATAATAATAATAATAATAATAATAATAATAATGAGAAACTTGCACAACAAAGACCTGCACGCATTGTATTCGTCACCTGACATAATTAGGAACATTAAATCTAGACGTTTGAGATGGGCAGGGCATGTAGCACGTATGGGTGAATACAGAAGTTCATATAAATTGTTAGTTGGGAGGCCGGAAGGAAAAGACCATTGGGGTGGCCGAGACGTAGATGGGAAGATAATATTAAAAGAGATTTGAGGGAGATGGGATATGATGATAGAGACTGGATTAATCTTGCTCAGGATAGGGATCGATTGCGGGCTTATATGAGGGCGGCAATGAACCTATGGGTTCCTTAAAAGCCATTTGTAAGCAATTATCAACTAATAGATTATTTAGGGTCGATGGGATTGGTGATAGCGAGATTATATTTGGCTAGACGAGGCCGAGCATTCGTCATAGATTACCTAACATTCGCATTACGGTTGGGGAAAACCGGAAAGAACCCAACCAGGCAATCAGCCTAAGCGGGGATCGAACACGCGCCCGAGCGTAACTCCAGGTCGGCAGGGAAACTCCTCAGCCGACAGAGCTACGTCGGTGGCAAATTCCATTTCCGAAACATTACTTACTTACTGGCTTTTAAGGAAGCCGGTGGTTCATTGCCGCCTTCACATAAGCCCGCCATTGGTCCCTATCCTGAGCAAGATTAATCCAGTCTCTACCATCATATCCCACCTCCCTCAAATCAATTTTAATATTATCCTCCCACCTACGTCTCGGCCTCCCCAAAGGTCTTTTCCCATCCGGCCTCCCAACTAACACTCTATATGCATTTCTGGATTCGCCCATACGTGCTACATGCCCTGCCCATATCAAACGTCTGGATTTAATGTTCCTAATTATGTCAGGTGAAGAATACAATGCGTGCAGTTCTGTGTTGTGTAACTTTCTCCATTCTCCTGTAATTTCATCCCTTTTAGCCCCAAATATTTTCCGAAGCACCTTATTCTCAAACGCCCTTAACCTGTGTTCCTCTCTCAAAGTGAGAGTCCAATTTTCACAACCATAAAGAACAACCGGTAATATGTTTTATAAATTCTAACTTTCAGATTTTTTGACAGCAGACTGGATGATAAAAGCTTCTCAACCGAAGAATAACAGGCATTTCCCATATTTATTCTGCGTTTAATTTTCTCTTGAGTATCATTTATATTTCTTACTGTTGCTCCAAGATATTTGAATTTTTCCACGTCTTCGAAGGATAAATTTCCAATTTTTATATTTCCATCGCGTACAATATTCTCGTCACGAGACATAATCATATACTTAGTCTTTTCGGGATTTACTTCCAAACCTATCTCTTTACTTGCTTCCAGTAAAATTCCCGTGTTTCCCTAATCGTTTGTGGATTTTCTCCTAACATATTCAAGTCATCCGCATAGA
Source organism: Periplaneta americana (assembly GCF_040183065.1). Taxonomy (NCBI): domain Eukaryota; kingdom Metazoa; phylum Arthropoda; class Insecta; order Blattodea; family Blattidae; genus Periplaneta; species Periplaneta americana. The sequence goes on along the minus strand of NC_091124.1, from coordinate 4,282,214 downwards.
CAAGCAGCTGATGTAACCCATTGCGAAACATCATCATTATTATTATTATTATTATTATTATTATTATTATTATTATTATTATTATTATTATTATTATTATTATTATTATATAAGTCAATATCGGAAAGGATAGTTCTGTGAAGTATGGACCACGAGTAAAGGACACGTGGACATTTAACGGCAGTTGAAATTGAATTCTGGAGAAGAGCGGCGATCGAAATCACGACGCGAAAACCTGGAAGAGGTTTCAGGAATGCTTATTTCCGCAATGTTGATGATAAGGATCCAGAAGAATGAATTGCCCTGCCGGCACTGAAATGCTTGTGGCGGATGTTACACAGCGTAATTGTTATCAACAGGTACTGAACTCCGTAACTGCGATGACGAGCTACATTTTAGTGCGGCAATTTATTAGCCATTACAACATGATGGCTGTGACTCATCCCCACGCGACAGAATGCCGTTCGTACCTGTCACGGCTACGGGGACAGTTCACTCTGAGAGGCGACTTGCGAAAGTCAAAAGAAGAACACGTGTTTAAGAACTGATACATGCCAGATGCCTCCAGGTTTTCACTGTATGCTTCCCTGATATCGGAAAACATGTTCTGACTGTGCAGTCTCTTCTTTCTCTCAATAGCAAATTTTTTTTTGTAAGTTACTTATGGTCGGATTCTGTTTATAGTAATCTACAATTAAGTTTTTTGACCTGCTATACGCCTTTCCCCGCACCCAAAATGGGCACCCGTTCCGAAATCCATGGTGAAAAAATGTCAATATTTCAATGCTTAGTGTAACAGCCACAGCCGAATGTTAATGTTATTAGTACAGGGACATCATTTTATTTTTACTTCAATTTTTATTGTACCTGAGTTTTTGAATGTACTTGTTCTCCACACAGAATCGAGACCGCGTATGCAATACTGAGTTAGTGAGTATAGTACGTTCCAGAAATATGTTCGCGTTTTCCAGTGACGAAAGAGCTTTCAATATTGAATAATATTTTCGCACAGGCACTGTCGTCCGTTTGCCTACGTCGCATCCCGGTTTCCCCCACTCGCTTCTGTTCGCCCCTCTGTTAAGTCTAGTAGTTGGGCTGTCTTAGCTCTTTTCTGAAAACATTAATTTCTGTAGGAATTGGACGTCTACGTAATATTATACAATTGCTTAAAATAACTTAAATAAAAGGGCCTCGTTAAGTAATTAACTGTCACGTGATTTCCTACCTTTCTACAACCCTGCGACAAAACCACTTGGACGGACAGTAGATAGCATTTCTGAGTAATTTTATCTTTTCGGGTCGGGCAGAAGTGAAGATTGAATTTACAGTACGTAAGGTACTCTTTTATAGAGTAGGTACAGAATTATTTCAACATGAGTTACTGATACGAAAGACGAAACTGGTAATTGGAATTAGGTACAATAGTCTATAATGTGATAATATGCACAAAAGAACTGAAGCCTGTATCGAAATGAACGGCTCTAGTTTTAAAAATGTGTTTAAATACCCACATTATGATTATTTTTCAATTTAACTTCATTCTCTATATTGTACGCTAATGTGCTGTAGGCAGTATAATATACACTGCATAATGAATACGTCCGAATGGACAGCTCAGTTCGTGAGTAAAAACACTCATTGTTAATACTGTACTGTATTTTGATTAAACAAAAACCTAATGAAAATTATCTAACTCAAAATTGCGTTATTTCCTAGTTTACATAAATGGATGAACTACTTTTCTTCCCTCCTATACCTACTAAAGTGACTTGTAGTTTATGCCAGTATCATCGAAATGAACGGAAGGGGGAGCAAGCGGTGTTTCCGGTTCTAGACCTTTAATCCAAAGATATAGCCAAGTTAATATTAAAAATGTTAGTAAAAATAAAATGATGTCCCTGTACTTAGGTCATGAACCTGTGTAACCACGCCCAATGACGCCACCTTCCCTCGCTGCGGACATGAAGACGTCGAAGTTGTATATGAAATTAGCCGTGCCGCGAGAACTCTCTCAGTAATATCTCGGCATCGAGAGCAGCTACAGACCTGTGCTGCCACACGTTTGATTTGTAATCGCAAGTTCTGCAATATTAAAGTGTTAATAGCAACCATAATGAAACATTTTGTTGATAACTGGGATTAATTTCGGAATGTCGCTTCATATGAAGAGAAATATTTTGCATGTCCTTCATTAATTGCTTCTCTTATCATAGATCCGTACTGTTCATTTGTAAACCGAACAAAAATAAAATAGAACTGTAGTTTCATTACGGGAACTGGGCGACGTTAAAATTTTAAATTAACTTTATTATAATTTTGAATTTACAGTTCAGTTGCTTTCTTGCATTTTTAAGTAATAACTTAAGTGATCAGTTGCCACTGAATTAGGTCTAGATAATCTATACGCAATATTTGTGGATGGTTGTTGTATCGTAAAGTTCCCATATTTCAGAAACCTGAGATGCTCCTCCTACAGAAATCCTTTATACAGGATGTTTCCGAGGTGGTGTTACAAACTTTCAGGGATGATGGCGAAGGGCACATGTATCAATTTGAGATAAGGAACCCTGGTCCGGAAATGACTGAGTCGAAAGTTATAAGCAAAAATAGTTGTGTGGAAATGGAATTGTAATTTGGCACCACGTGCTCTCCTTCCCTTAACTTTTGGAACAGTCGTGGACCGATGGTATGGGCCGTATGTCTCCTACGTGGGTACTTGCACCGATACAATCTGTGAGCTTGTCTACTGTTCCCATTGGCTCATCCGTATTCGAAAATCAGGTCTGCTTATTCCGCTCTCGTGTACTCCGCCATTTCACTAGGACTGATCGACTGGACACTGCAACTTGTACACATACACTGCTGTCTACAGACGTGCATATCAGGACCGACCGTGTCCGTTACACATTACGCTATCTGCATTGCTTTAGTGTAGTTTCCTGTCCCCATCCCTCAGACAGCGCACTGAACGGAATACTGTAAGTAGACAACGTAAACAACGTCAGATGAATACAGTATGTGTAAGATGTACAGATAAATACACATAAATAAGGTGTACAGAGGAATAAAATTATTTCATTTCCACACAACTGTTTTTGCTTGTAACTTTCGACTCTGTCATTCCCGGACCAGGGTTCCTTATCTCAAATTGATACATGTGCCCTTCGCCATCATCCCTGTAAGTTTGTAACACCAGCTCGGAAACACCCTATATAGGCTATACCTACTGTATGTATACACTCATTTGGCTTCTAGAACTTTACGAATGAATGTATTAAAAATAGTCTCTTTAAGCACAAATTTCCGTGCTCATAACGGGAATCGAACCCGGAATCTCGTAGTTTGTAGTCACGAATTCTAACTGCTAGACCTCGAAGCTGTGTGTTATAGAATCTACTTATTATATAATTTTTAATAGCATTGATAGATAGATAACTTCGCCTGTCGTTTATGCGGCTAGCATAGTTTTGGTGTATGGAGGATTGCATAGTATTTTACGAATACTGCTAGAAAAACTGACATTTCGTATTCTGTTATAGTGTACCGCAGCCTTACCACTATATTAAGGCTCTGATCGGAGAAAATAACGAAAAAAACTATAAAAAATGTAAATTTTGTTTTAACTCTAAAAATTAAATGTTTCAGTTTTCTAAATCTCTTTTTATTTGGCCCTTTGACAATGTAAAGCCACTCGTGACGAAATTAAAGGGGCCAGCGCTTTCATGGAGCTGCAGCCCTTTAAACTGACACTCAGCTGTCATTCTGACAGACTTTGTTCTTCATTCTAACTAATTTTACTTTTCATTCAGTTCATATTTCGCGGTGTTATGTAGGAGAAAAATGTGTGTGGTAGCCCTGTATAGGAAGGAAGGATATCGATAATATATATCATATACAACCATACATGGGCACAATTTTCGATTACGTGAGGCAGAGGAAATAGTTTGTTTACTAGGAGAGGAGACTGCAGAGTAGGATGGGAAATATAAACTGCTGTGACCTGCGTCACCTTACCGTAATCGCTAAGGCGGTCAGTGGCGAATTATTAGGAAAGCGCTTGGTTAACGTGAGAGACTCGAAAACTTTTATTCAATTTGGCAAATTAATTCGGCAGCTTTAATCATAAACCTCTTTACTATTTCTCCATCATTGAATTGATTTAAATCACAGGCGAGAAATTGCGTAACTAGCCAATAATATTCCATCACGTTGTCTACGTTTATTTTCTTGAATATTCTGGCGTTTCTCAAGATTACTTAATACATTTGATATTGTTTTTTATAAATTTCTTTTGGAAATAATACGTACAAACAACATTTAATTCCTCGTAGGCTACCTTTTAATGCAGCGTGTTTAAGGTATAATGTCGTATTTAGTATACTATGCAAATGTTAAGATCATAAATTTTCTTTGGAATAGTACGAAAAATAACATTTAATTTGTCTTACCTTCTAATTCAGCATGTTCTTCATGACATAAGGAGTAATGTCGTTGTATATTAAATTTATTAATGCCTAATAGGATTTTCGAGCATAACATACATCGTATGTTCCCCCCTTCCAAACAGCAAAAAAACTCTTCCTCCCATTTCTCATGAAATAATCGTTTTTTAACGCGTACACACTGCTTTGATAATGCCATTATGCCACCACTGATATTACTTATGAAACTGATATAGAACCTGCCCACGCCTAGGAGCTGCGTGAGGGAGGAACGGGGACTGTGAAGATGATGTCACTCAGAGCGATAAGCTCTGTGAAGGTCAGTGAGGCACAAATTCTCAAGTGAGGCACGATGCCCATCTATGATATACATGCTGTACTTTGATACTCCTTTTCTCGATTCAACATTTTGTAACATTCAAAATGCTCTAATGAATGCAGTTTTTCTCCAATCTCAGTGAAATTTTGCACAGAAGTCCACAAAAGCATGTGAAGTAAACTGACACGTGTGTTTCCTTCTTCTATTGAAAGTATTCAAATGACCACGTGTTGAGGATGTGATAACTTAAAAGAATTAGGGGAGAGTCTGGTAGTATCGGACATCGGCTAGTATCGGACAGTGCGTTTTTTTTCATCTACCGCCATATGGTAGTACCTGAATGACATGGTTACGTTTCTCTATGCGACATCACAGAAACGTAACCATGTCAATCAGGTACTATCATCGTGTGGTAGATGAAAGAAACTCACTGTCCAATATTACCCGATGTCCGATACTACCCGACTCTCCCCTAAAAAATTAACAACTAAAGGAGTAAATATTTTTTACTCAAAAAGTAATTGGAAAAATATGGAAAGCGTGTGTCATATTTTACATACATCTATCGGGAATAAATTAAATATAAATTTAAAGAAAAATTGTGTAAACTTTGAAAATTGGAACAATTATAATTCAGTATTTAAAAAAAACACAAAATTAATTATAAGTAAACAAATTGGACTATCAAAGTGAAAATTTGTATATTACATGTCCACATTGTAAGAAATATGTGGTAAAAGTTTCGTATTAAGTGGTGTAAAATGTAGAAGTTAGAAATTTCCCAGATCCGTAGAATTCGAAGTAAGGACTCTGTACCTGGCAGTAAGCCACTTGGCTACGCCTGCATGTTCATCTTCCGTCACGTTGACGGACATGGTGAAGCAATTCTGCCGAAAAATCGAAAAATCGAAAGAGAATTGGGAGGAAAAATTATAAAAGGTACGCAAAACGCGTCCTTGCAAGGGGTTGGGGGCTGTACAAAAGTAAATATGTGAGCTCCAAGCCTGTTGGCCACTAGTCTCACTCCGGGTTACGCTGCTCCACTGAAGGAACTCTAGAAAATTTTGAAGGGGAAGCCGAAATTGGACGTAACCTCTTAGGTACCACATACGTGGTACCGCAATTCTGCCGGCTAGCTTTATGGTTTATGACTCCAAATGCTCAAGGCTACCTACAACTACGTTCATACGTTATTATAGCCTGCGCTGCTACTGTTGCTCTGAAAACACTCGGTGTGCTGAAAGCAGTTATGAACTGCCATTGTAGTCCTTTGTTTCTTGTTGTTTATACTTGTTTACATCAAGGGCTCAGACCCTTGAAATATTCACTCTCTTATGCCACACTGCATTGTTTTTGTGGTGATATCTACTTATTGTGAAGAAATGAAACCTGATTACTGGCATATAATATGTGTACCTTCATTGCAGTGTTTTATTATGAGCTGTATAAATACAAAATATTGCAAATCTAAGCGGTAATGATGTTTACATATAGGCCTATGTAAATTTCCAGTCTGGTATTTCTTTGTCACTTAGGGAAACAGTGAAAAACCCTAGTCATATTCGCCGGCCACGGAATTTGAACCCGGGACCTCCCGAATTCGAGTCTCAAATGTTACCGTCTGTCCACATCGCCTGGTGATAAATTTTTGTCCGCTGATTTATCTTAAGTTAAATTAATTTTTTTTGTGTGTTTTCTAAAACGTGACTATCCATTTTTTTTTTTGTCAGTTATTGTTTTTATTTAATTTTAATCGTCATTTTCACCTAACGACGAAACAAATAAACAAACAAACCATGACTACGAATCTGATTGTGACCTTCAATAACATTGTGCTTATTTATAAAGTGGGATTTAGAAAAGAAGGTCGATTGTTAGGATATCACGGCCCTCTGTGTACGAATGTTGACAAGGCCTTCGTTCATTCTGTGATTCATAAGCAACCTGTATCCAGTAACAACAACATTGGAAATGCGCCTCAGGATCTGGGACGTTTAGACACTAAATCCATGACTAATAATAGATATTGCGTTCGTCGAGAAAGGGGGCGTTGTGAGTCACAACTATCTGTGTTGTAAGTGAGATGTTCTGCAGCAATCACTTACCCTTGCATAACTGGTTGTGACGCGACCAGCACATTATTCAACAACATGGAGGTTGTTCACCGTCGATTGTTTTGATATGAATCACTTGCTTGTTTGGTACCATAACAAACGTGAATGTCCAAGTTTCGAAGCCAGCACATTCCTTACCGTGGAGAAGAAGATGGCGAACTTTTAATAATAAACGGTGTAATGTAAATGACATCCTGTCTATTAGTGGTACATTTCACAGCAGTTTTTTATTTTTATTTTTATTTTATTGAATTCAATGTTTTTTCATCTAAGCAGAGATGGGCATTGTGCCTCAATGGAGAATTTGTGCCTCACTGACCTTCACAGAACTTATCGCTCTGAGTGACATCATCTTCACCGTCCCCGTTCCTCCCTCACGTAGCTCCTACGTGTGGGCAGGTTCTATATACGTTTCATCAGCAATATCAGTGGTGGCATAATGGCATTAACAAAGCAGTGTGTACGCGTTAGAAAACGATTATTTCATGAGAAATGGGAGGAAGAGTTTTTTTGCTGTTTAGAAGGGGAGAACATACGATGTATGTTATGCTCGAAAATCCTATTAGGCATTAATAAATTTAATATACAACGACATTACTCCTTATGTCATAAAGAACATGCTGAATTAGAAGGTAAGACAAATTAAATGTTATTTTTCGTACTATTCCGAAGAAAATTTATGATCTTAACATTTGCATAGTATACTAAATACGACATTATACCTTAAACACGCTGCATTAAAAGGTACGAGGAATTAAATGTTGTTTGTACGTATTATTTCCAAAAGAAATTTATAAAAAAAAATATATATCAAATGTGCGTAGAAAACGAAATATGATTTTCTGAAATTATTTAGGTCGAGAACGTGCAAATCTATTAAACAATCCTGAGAAACGCCAGAATATTCAAGAAAATAAACGTAGACAACGTGATGGAATATTATTGGCCAGTTACGCAATTTCTCCCCTGTGATTTAAATCAATTCAATGATGGAGAAACAATAAAGAGGTTTATGATTAAAGCTGCCGAATTAATTTGCCAAATTGAATAAAAGTTTTCGAGTCTCTCACGTTAACCAAGCGCTTTCCTAATAGTAAACAAATTATTTCAAATCGAGTGCCTCACGTAACAGAAAATTGTGCCCATGTATGGTCTAACGTGTATTTCACTGGCCAGTCCAGCCAATAAAAGAACTAAACTAAATACAACACTTTAAAAGTTAATCAATTAGGCCTATTCCACTCAGACACTTTTCTTGGACTTCATTACAGGCACTATTCGTTCACGTACCAATGCACCAATGGAGTGTAAGAATCTATTGAGTTTTATCCAATCAGAGCCAACTATCAACTGCAATTTTGTCGTTGATAAGAAAGTATTGAAAATATCAAATAAAGAAAATAAATAGTACGCGCGTGAAGTAACCAGCTGACTGTGAGGCGGGAGCTAGCCTAGGCAAGCAAGGCCAGGAGACAAACACGTGATGTTTCGTCTAATAGCGCATAGCTTTATCACAAGTTTTCATAAACACAGGAGTAAAATGACGCCCAACGCTCGCTTATCTTCATCTCTCGGCCAGTGCGTGCGGTACTGCGCCGTTCAAGACTAGGCGTGTGAAAATAATTTATTTAATACCCTCGAAACTTATTGCCGTGCCACTAAGCAAACAATGCCGAATCCCTCTTAATAATGCAAGGTTTTTTCTCAGTATGTTTTTACATTTTTACAAATGAGCAAAAAGCCTAAAAGTAAGTAAAATCAGATTATCTGTCTCTCTGTGTACAATAAAAATAAGATTTACTTCTTAACATAACCTACCAAATGTCAGCTTCAAAATGAGCTCTCGTTCAATGTTCTGCAGTAAATTGTTCCAGAGTTCTGAGCGCTGAAAGAGGCTTGTTTTTATAAAATACGCTAAATTTGTCGCTCAATAGTACGAAAACCGTTTGACTTTCGATGGTATATTTTTGAAAATGCACTGTCCTCAGCACCTTGTATAATTAGGGAAAAAATTAGAGTATTAAAAAAAATGCGAGTTTTTTTACTGATCGATTTCATATGGAATAGCCCGCACAGAGATGTGACTTGATAACTAATATCGGTAGTGGACAAGCCGTGAATCATAGCTTGGACCGTCGTCGTCAGTGTTTGTGACTGATCGATGAGGGTACGATTGGGGACATGAGAAACGTTGCACAACGTGGAAGAAAATGACGACAGAACCTTTCGTATGCAAATTACCTGACAGGACATTTAACTGCTACAGCGTTGAACGTGTCTTGGGAAGAAATAAGGCCGTGTACAGAAATCACGTATTTGGGCATAGAGATAGACACATTCAGGAGACAGACGGACAGAATTACACGAACTAGTAGAGCAATAAGATCCAAACCTAAGCCTGCTTAGTGCAGCGAAAGATAACAAATGAACGCTGAACACGATTCAAATCAGCTATTGGAGGGAAAGTGTGGTAAATGCCAACCAGGGAAGATAGCTAGAGTCTGCTTTCTGAAGTGCATGGTTTAAAGCAGCGGTGGCGAAAATGTAATCGTGCGCCGAGCCACTGTGTAACCCGCAACGTGCATAGCAACTATGGAGGGAGGCGGACACCCGAAGGGAAAGTGAAGCAACTGTCAAGCACTTAAATATAATTTTATACAGTACAAGGCTACAAACTATGTTTAGTATGTAAAACGAAAAAAGAAATGAGCAAGAAAACATAGGACACATTATCACAAGTCCACGCCTGTGGAGTAACGGTTAGCACGTCTAGCCGCAAAACCAGGTGGCCCGGGTTCGATTCCCGGTCGGGACAAGTTACCTGGTTGCGGTTTTTTCCGGGGTTTTCCCTCAACTCAATATGAGCAAATGCTGGGTAACTTTCGGTGTTGGACCCCGGACTCATTTCACCGGCATTATCACTTTCATCTCATTCAGACGCTAAATAACCAAAGCTGTTGATAAAGCGTCGTAAAATAACCTACTAATATAAAAAAAAAAACATTATCACAGCCTAAAATTAACTGTCTTCAGAATGTCTCTGCGACAGAGTTTCAAAATCAGGAATTATGTCACTTACTGCCAGTCGTAGTTGATCACGAAGGTATTTGTCTGTCAGTCGTGATCTAAATTTGGTTTTTACCATTTTAATTGTTGAAAATAATTTTTCACAAACGTAAGTTGTAGCGAACATGGCTTCAACAGAGCAAGCGAAAGAACGAAGCTTCGGATATTTATTTTTTGGCAAAGATTTGAAAGTTCAACATTTGTCAAGTCCTTACATCTAGCTTTCATTTAACATCACATAGTAAATCAATGAGTTCAAATTGAAGAGCTAACCGCATTATTCGTACATCCACTGAAAAAGGGTCGACGTAAAGAGAAGATGATGATGATGATGATGATAATAATAATAATAATAGTAATAATAATAATAATAATAATAATAATAATAATAATAATAATAATAATAATAACAATAACACTTAACCTTTTAATGTTTCATCAATAACGTGTAGTACAATGCCGTTTTATGTTATACAACCGTTTTCCTCGTAATACTTGTGAACAAATCATACATTTAATACTCTCGTCATATTGGCAGCAAAAAATGCGTCCTCCCATCCTACTTGGAACTTTAGTTTTTGTAGAGGTACATGGTTTCGAGAGAGACATTGCGACGATACGCCACTCGCAGGTCAGAGACAAATACAAATAGAACGGAGTTTCACTCCAGTGAGTGAAAGGGTGGGGGGTTGGGGAAGGTAGAAAGCTAGAGAAATGCATAGCTGTCATTGCGAGCCACAATGTGCTCGCGAGTCACATTTTCGCCACGGCCGGTTTAAAGGACAAACAAATATACAAGGCTGATTTAGTATATCTGCACCAAACTCTGGGTGATAAGAGGTCTTGCATGAGGACCATTTTTTGTCAGACAACTCATTTTCTCCGAAGCGTCGTTTAGGAAGTACACGATCTTAGATTACGAGACAGTGAATTACTTAATTTACTTCCAAATACATAGTTTGCAGAAGGTGTTGGTGTACAGTTTACAATTCCACATACTGTTTACAACACGTGTTCAAAGTGTCCACCTTGAACCGCACTGCATTCCTGACATGGTCAGAACATTGACCGTCGAACTCTCTCCAACATGTGGGGTCTCCGGTGAAGCTGATCAAAGGCAGCAAGTATCGGCACAATTAGTTCCTGCCTGGTGTCAACTGGGGCGGTGTACACCATACTCTTCATATGTCCCCAAAGAAAGAAATGAAGCGGCGTTAAGTCGGGCGATCGCGGTGGCCACGCAAGAGTCCTCCTCTCCCGATCCACCGCTCCCCATAAGTGTTCCTGAGATGTGCTCGCACAGCAAGAGTGTAGTGCAGCGAGACTCCATCATGCTGGAACACATGTTCCTTATTATTACAAGAGGTACATTCCCCATGAGCAGTAACATTGTGTTCTGAGTGTTCAGGTAATCCACTATACGAATGTACTAATCTCAAACATAGGCTATGACCTCGGCAGTAAGTAGCAGTTGGTGTAGGTGATTAGGAATAACACTGTTGTAAATTATATTTAACTGTTTAACAATATTAAGACAAATTTTCTGATTTGAAGGTAAAAAGGTGATATGTCAATTTTTGGTGAAAATGAAATTTTGCGATATGTTGTGCACCCTGATGGTATTTTTATTGTGGCACAAGATGACGTGCATATCTGTATTACTTTTCTCTCTAACCCGTTATTGTCAAACATAATTTCTATGATTTTGTACAGTCGTTCAAACTTTAAATGATCGCTTCTGAAGAAAAAAAGAAAAACAAAAAACAAAACAAAATGACATCACATTTTGCCTTGGAGTCATTATCGATAATGTTTGGAAATTTTTGCCATCAAAATTCTATCCCTGATGATGATGGTGTAACAGCTGTACGCCACACATTACTTCCTGCATTCTCATTCATACAGAATTGTTATTTTTATCCTGTATTGCTGTGTGTTTTATTCATGATGTCACTGTGGAATTTAGAACTGGAGTCCTTCCTTGTTGGTCGAAATACTCTGGCACGTCACGAAGCAATATCGCAAGTCGAGTGGTCGTGTTGAAGTGGATGGATTGAAGACCTTGCAGAAGATATTTGTTGTTAACGTGATCCAAACATGTATAATGGCATTCCAAACAAATTAAGATCTACGTGAATGTACAGTTAGAGCTAATTTACAGTAGATGTGTGTGACAGATCACGTAAAAGCGTTGAGGCAGATTAAATTCAGATTGTTACACAAGTAGGTGATGGTGTTTTTTTTTAACGTGAAACGTTTAAGTGGCTACCTATTCTGGAAAAATTTCCGTTACATTTCTGTAATACTCCATGTGCATCTTGTTGCTTAGCAACCCACAACATACCACTAATGGAAAAACAAATGAAGTTTGGATGTCATAGTAAATGTATTACATTCAAGATAATATTACTAGTGGCTTGAGCAGCGAATGCTATATTTATTTTCTTGTATTGGTTACCATATTCAATAAAAGTTCAAGTTCTTCGTTTTCTTATACGAATTTGATTCTCATCAAGCGGTGACTACGATTATATCAAAACACAGAGCACCAACCATTCAAACGTTCCATGCAATTGTACCCTATTACACTGCATACTTTCAAGATGGGTATCGTCTCGCAATATGCGGTCTGTCTTACGATACAGAGAAATAAATGAAACATGAGTGTAACAATTCTACAGGGACATCATTTTATTTTTACTTCAATTTTTATTGTACCTGAGTTTTTGAATGTACTTCACTCCCACCCCTTCTACTAAGGAAGTTCCAACTCCACACAGAACCAAGACCGCAGATAGTAAGCAGTACTGAGTTACTGAGTACAGTACGTTCCAGAAATATGTTCGCGTTTTTCAGTGACGAAAAAGCTTTCAATATTGAATCATATTTTCGCACAGGTACTGTCCGTTTGCCTACGTCGCATCCCGATTTCCCCCACCTGCTTCTGCTCGCCCCTCTGTAAAAGCTGGGCTGTCTTAGCTCTTTTCTGAAAACATTAATTTCTCTTAGGAATTGGACGTTTATTTAATATTATACAGCTGTTTAATTTAACTTAAATAAAAGGGCCTCGTTAAGTAATTAACTGTCACGTGATTTCCTCCCTTTCTACAATCCTGCGGCATAACCACTTGGACGGACAGTAGATAGCATGTCTGAGTAATTTTATATTTTCGGGTCGGGCAGAAGTGAAGATTGAATTTACAGTACGTAGAGTAGGTACAGAATTATTTCAACATGAGTCACTAGTACGAAGGATGAAACTGGCAATTGGAATTAGATGCAATAGTCTATAGTGCGATAATATGCACAAAAGAACTGAAGCCTGTATCGAAATGAACGGCCACCATTTTCAAAATTGTGTTTAAATATTCATATTATGATTATTTTTCAATTTAACTTCTTTCTCTATATTGTACGCTAATGTGATGTAGACAGTATAATATGCACTGCATAATGAATACGTTCGCATGGATAACTCAGTTCGTGAGTAAAAACACTTATTCTTAATACAGTACTGTACTTTGATTAAAGAAAAACCTAATGAAAATTATCAAACTCAAAATCGCGATATTTCCTAGTTTACGTAAATGGATGAACTACTTTTCTTCCTTCCTATACCTGGTAGAGTGATTTGTGTTTTACACCAGTATCATCGAACTCCAGTCTTGGAGGGGGGAGCAAGCGCTGTTTCCGGTTCTCTAAAGGTATAGACAGGTTAATATTAAAAACGTTAGTAAAAATAAAATAATGTCCCTGTATAAGCACTGATTTGGGCAATTATATATTTGTTATTAAACCAAAATATCTGTTAATGTGTTTTATTAATTAAAATATACTGTAGTATTCTAATATAACAACACTGGATACATGATTAACCATTCCGCATAATCTTTGACACTGAAAACATTGATTAAAATAAGTTAGTTACACTTTCTTACAACAAGATTGGACGGTATGTAATTATCTGAAGAAGGAATTCTTTTGTGAAACAGTTGAAGAGAGATTTCCAGGTAAACGAACGGAGAACAATTGATTCAAGGAAGGTTCTCAGAAGGAAAAAAAACCAAACCTCTCCTGCCAATAGCTTTATTTTTCAGACGTTTAAATGTATCATTTCCTATTGATATTGTGTATCACTTGTCAAAGTATAATTTTATTGAATCTACGTCCTTAAAACTGCATATGTATGTATTGAAGTTTCTTGTCAACATTATTGTTATGTTCATGATGATGATGATGATGATGATTATTATTACTATAATTATTATTATTATTATTTTATGGGTCTAGAGTCTTTAGTCGCAAGAATTTTTCGCTCTTCAAAGTATTGACATATTTATTTGTCAGCATTACATTTCCAGTTCATCCACGAAAAGTAAATTTATTCCGATACTACACAAATAAAAACCATGGAAATGTTTTGCAGTATTACAAAAATAAAAACCATGGAAATTTTCTGTCATGTTATAAAAATAAAAGCCATGGAAATGTTTGGGAAGTTATAAAAACAGAACCATGGAAATGTATTACAATATTCTACAAATAAAAACCCTAGACATTTTTCGTGATACTATGAAAATAAAAACCATGGAAATATTTTGCGATAAAATAAAAACCATGGAAATGTTTGGGAAGTTATAAAAACAGAACCATGGAAATGTATTACAATATTCTACAAATAAAAACCCCAGACATTTTTCGTGATACTATGAAAATAAAAACCATGGAAATATTTTGCGATAAAATAAAAACCATGGAAATGTTTGGAGTATTATAAAAAAAAACCGTGGAAATGTTCTGCGATATTATAACAATAAAAACCATGCAAATATTTTGCGATGCGATGAAAACGATGGAAACGTTTTGGCGTTTTACAGAAATAAAAGCCCTGGAAATGGTCGGCGATATTATACAAATAAAAACCATGAAAATATTTTGCAGTATAATAAAAACCATGGAAACGTTTTGCGGTATTACAAAAATAAAAACCATGGAAATGTTCTGTGATATTATAAAAATTAAAACCATGGAAACTTTTTGCGACATTATAAAATCAGAACCATGGAAATGTATTGCAATATTCCACAAATAAAAACTGTAGACATTATTTGTGACATTATAAAAATAAAAACCATGGAAGTGTTCTGTGATATTATAAAAATTAAAACCATGGAAATGTTTTGCGACGTTATAAAAACAGAACAATGGAAATGTATTGCAATATTCCACAAATAAAAACTGTAGACATTTTTTGTGACATTATAAAAATAAAAACCATGGAAATGTTCTGTGATATTATAAAAATTAAAACCATGGAAACGTTTTGCGACATTATAAAATCAGAACCATGGAAATATATTGCAATATTCCACAAATAAAAACTGTAGACATTATTTGTGACATTATAAAAATAAACACCATGGAAATGTTCTGTGATATTATAAAAATTAAAACCATGGAAACTTTTTGCGACATTATAAAATCAGAACCATGGAAATGTATTGCAATATTCCACAAATAAAAACTGTAGACATTATTTGTGACATTATAAAAATAAAAACCATGGAAATGTTCTGTGATATTATAAAAATTAAAACCATGGAAACTTTTTGCGACATTATAAAATCAGAACCATAGAAATGTATTGCAATATTCCACAAATAAAAACTGTAGACATTATTTGTGACATTATAAAAATAAAAACCATGGAAGTGTTCTGTGATATTATAAAAATTAAAACCATGGAAATGTTTTGCGAAATTATAAAATCAGAACCATGGAAATGTATTGCAATATTTCACAAATAAAAACTGTAGACATTATTTGTGACATTATAAAAATAAAAACCATGGAAGTGTTCTGTGATATTATAAAAATTAAAACCATGGAAACTTTTTGCGACATTATAAAATCAGAACCATGGAAATGTATTGCAATATTCCACAAATAAAAACTGTAGACATTATTTGTGACATTATAAAAATAAAAACCATGGAAGTGTTCTGTGATATTATAAAAATTAAAAACATGGAAACTTTTTGCGACATTATAAAATCAGAACCATGGAAATGTATTGCAATATTCCACAAATAAAAACTGTAGACATTATTTGTGACATTATAAAAATAAAAACCATGGAAGTGTTCTGTGATATTATAAAAATTAAAACCATGGAAATGTTTTGCGACATTATAAAATCAGAACCATGGAAATGTATTGCAATATTCCACAAATAAAAACTGTAGACATTTTTTGTGACATTATAAAAATAAAAACCATGGAAATGTTTTGTGATACTATAAGAATAAGAAGGAAATGTTTTGCTTTATTTTTAAAATAAAAACCAAGTGAATGTTTGGGATATAATAAAAGTAAAAACCATGGAAACGTTACGAACGAATATCATGTGACATACAATCCTGCGACAAAGTGTATTATGTGACCCACAAACCTGTGACGAAAATGTAACATCTGAAGAAAGAATCAGACGTTTGACGAGTAATGTGTCGAGAAATTTTCACGATGATGATGATGATGATGATTATTATTATTATTTTTATTATTATTATTATTATTATTATTATTATTATTATTATTATTATTTAATTCCTTATCGTTTCACTTTTCAAGAAGTGTAGCTTTACAGGTTCCAATAGACAAAGGTGCTCTTCAGTAACTACTGGGTGTTCATTTCAAAGTGTGTCATGACGTCACTGTTGTTGGGTCACCGATTTGAAGCGAGTTTCAGCTTATATGTTAGAGAAGTTGCCTGTTATTTAAGGCGTTCTTCAATCTGAACTTGAGAACGTGTACGGTATAACTTGAACGTCAGAGCAACAGATGGCATCTGTACCGTCTGTGTGCTACCATAACCTCTTTCGAACTGTGTTTTGCGCCGGCAAGTCGTACGCAGGGTATTTGTTATCATCAGTTGCGTACGGTAACATTCCACAACACAAATCAAATGCTCCGTGTCCATGTTGACCGTCGAAGTTAATGTCAACAAATACATAAGTAATCGTCTTAACCCTCTCCCCATATCCCGACAGTACGTATTTCCAAACAGTTCACATTCCTGCCACTACCGGCGTTACCGTACGTATCGGCACGTACTCTTCAGAATGAACGCCGTACTTGCTAGGCAGCTTTTCTGCCTCCTAGGTTATACGCCTCTGCGGAAGTGTAGGAAGATTGAATTCTCTAGGCTCATCGGCTAGCCACATGACGACATACAGCGAGCCATGACACACTTTGAACTGAACACCCAGTATAGCTACTCTGCTTGTTCCATGCAAGGTTCTGTACGGGTGCGTGGCCAGACATCCCAGACCTCCTCATTCCGACTAATGCCTCTTTGATTAGCCACCCATGTCTTCCTCTCTTTCCTGGCCAAATCCCACTGCAGCTCGTTTTTCTTCTTAATTCCTAGAGGGACAAGTGATCCGTATCTGGTTGTGGTACTTCACAGCCTATGCATTGTGGTTCGCATTACACACGTCACTGCTGACCAGTCACTGCTCTTTCCTTTCTCACGTTATCACGTGATCTTGCACTCAGTTCGTGATCCTGCCGTTTGAATTCGTTCATGAGACAAGTTGTAAGGCATATTATTCTTGTTTTCTTTGCTGGTCCATATCTGTTTACTGGTCTTTGTTTTGGTTGCTCCTTCTTTCGTTCCCTGGTTCTTTCGTTTACTGGCACTTGTTTATGTACTTATTCTTGGTTTTTTTATAGTATCTGTTGTTTTCTTGCTTTGTCACGCTTTGTCAACATTTTAGGTTATTTAGCGTCTGAATGAGATGAAGGTGATAATGCCGGTGGAATGAGTCCGGGATCCAGCACCGAAAGTTACCCAGCATTTGCTCATATAGGGTTGAGGGAAAACCCCGGAAAAAACATCAACCAGGTAACTTGCCCCGACCGGGAATCGAACCCGGGCCACCTGGTTTCACGGCCAGACTTGCTAACCGTTACTTCACAGGTGAAAAGGGTCTTTATACAGATATACAGTACGTAGTGTTCTGTCCAAGGGCCAGTCTTTCACTGCAAACCCAGCATTCTCCAATCTTTCCTATTTTCTGCCTTCCTCTTAGTCTCCGCATATGATCCACGTATCTTAATGTCGTCTATCATCTGATATCTTCTTCTCCCCCGAACTCTTCTCCCGTTCACCATTCCTCCCAGTGCATCCTTCAGTAGGCAGTTTCTTCTCAGCCAGTGACCCAGCCAATTACTTTTTCTCTTCCTGATCAGTTTCAGCATCATTCTTTCTTCACCCACTCTTTCCAACACAGCTCCATTTCTTATTCTGTCTGTCCATTTCACACGTTCCATTCTTCTCCATATCCACATTTCAAATGCTCTTATTCGTTTCTCTTCACTTCGTCGCAATGTCCATGTTTCTGCCACCATACAATGCCACACTCCACACAAAGCACTTCACTAGTCTCTTCCTTAGTTCTTTTCCCAGGGGTCCGCAGAAGATGCTCCTTTTTCTGTTAAGAACTTCCTTTGCCATTGCTATCCTCCTTTTGACTTCCTGGCAGCAGCTCAGAAAAGGCCTTGCTCTTTACAAGTCAGGAACTAAAACATCTTCTTTTCTCTAATTGAGGACCTCCCCGGAATAAGAACGTAACCAAAAGAGCTAATTCGTGTACCAGGAGGAAGGAAAATAATTGAAGAGTCCACTGCAAGAATGATGGATGTCACTTTCGTGTCGAAAATGAACCAAGACTGTCAATGCATAGCTTAAGACATATAGGATGTACATACAGAGTTATATGGCATTAACACTGATAGTCATTGTCCAGTAATGATCGGAAAATCACAGTTAAGCTTTGAGCGCTAAGCATTTCAAACTTTCAATTGCTTCTTCTGTAAAATGTATTCCAAATGACATCCATCATTCTTGCAGTGGACTCTTCAATTTTAGGGGTATATTTCATTAGGTCCATATTTACTGTTGTAACCATTCCACTAAATAAGGATACAAGTTTATTCAGCCATTGAACAAAATAATTTATTGTTATAAATGAATGCTTGAATAGCACATTACGCAACAAGCCTATAATGGTAGTAATTAAGACGCGAGCATGTTTATGAAACTCGCTTGCGCTCGTTTCATAATTTTCATACGAGCGTCTTAATTACCATTATAGTCAAGTTTCATACGACTTTTTATGCTGGAACATATTTCTAACTTGAAATTATTCGTAAGTATTCATGTTATTCTTATCTGACTGAGGAGCACCCCCTTTGATTTGATTTACCCCCTTTGATTTGATTACCCCCTTTGATTTGATTACCTGGTTGGGTTTTTCCGAGGTTTCCCCCACCGAAAAGGCAAATGCCGGGTAATATTTTGGCGAATCCTCGGACCTCATCTCATCTCACTACATCTCGCCAAAATGTAAAAAAATTGTACAAAATTGTAAAAATTGTAGAAAATTACTAAATTGTAAAACTATAAAAATTTGTAAAAATTGTAATTGTAATATTGTAAAATGTTGACATGTTCCACATCTTAAAGCTTCATTGCTCATGTAAGATCTATGGAATAAAATAAATGAATGAATGAATGAATGAGCGGAACTGACCTTAATAATAATAATGATAATAATAATAATAATAATAATAATAATAATAATAATAATAATAATAATAGTTTTATTTTCCCTGGCAGAGTTAAGGCCATCAGGCCTTCTCTTCCACTCAACCAGGATCAAATCACATACAAAAAAAAAAAAAATCTCGTGCAATATCTCGTAAATTGTGAGATGTGCGCAGACGCGAAAGTATTGATTTTTTCCGAGAAACAAATGTCGACATTGACCTTGATATAATCTAGAGAGTAATATAAACATTAATCTTGATATAACCTTGAAATTGATTTAGACATTGAAAAACGCGATGACAAATTGAATTTATTTGAATATTATTTACAATTAACGCTAATTATTATAGTAATAGAACATAACCTTTGTGTATTGGATTTCCAGCCTCCGTGACGTTTCGCTAGTTGTCTTTCGATTGCATATCCGAGAATAATCGGTACTTGCGCTTTCATATTGCTACAATGGTGTTTTCTGATTGGTGGAACACCTGAAATTTAATGAATAGGTGTACTTTAATGAAGTCCATTAAAGGGCTGCTACCAGGTGTATAATTACTACATTTCGGCATGGTCGAGCATAAAATTACTTTTTCCACGTAAAAAAAATTGTCGCACACATACTTTATACGTCCCAGAAAGGAGGCAGTGCGCATGATCAGAGGCGAGCGACCTGGTTCACAAGAGAAAAATAATAATAAAATTAGTTTTGTTTCGTTGTATGTCTGATCATGCGCACTGCCTCCTTTCTGGGATTTATGAATTATCTTTGCGGTAAAACTTTTTTCTAAGACTGTACGGGCTATTCCATCTCAAATCGACCGAAATATAGAGAAAATTGACCTTGCAATTTTTAAATACAATGAAACTTTTTCTGTCCGTTGACAACTGTGATACAATGCTTTGTGCAAAGTTTGAGGCATCAGAACTTCATAGTGTTTAAATTAAAAATATTTAAATTTATCGTATTTTCATAAAATTAGCAACTTTAAACTGTTGTGGCTCCGAAACCCTTTCACCCAATGATCAAAATCGTGGTTTATTTTGATACTGAGAAATTAAAGTTTATATTGGCATGTAAACAGTTTTTCTTACTTTTTATGGAAATGGAGAAATTTAGATTTTTCTTCATTAAGACGCCTTTGCCCATGAAAAAATATTTTTAAAATATATGGTCAGATTCCGCATTGAAAGTACAAATAAACACATATTTTTTACTGGTGCACCGTGGATAAGAAAGTATTGAATATATCAAATAAAGAAAATAAATAGTACGCGCGTGAACTAACCAGCTGACTGTGAGACGGGAGCTAGCCGAGACAAGCAAGGCCAGGAGACAAACACGTGATGTGTCGTCTAGTAGCGCATAGCTGGGCTAGCTTTATCACAAGTTTTCATAAACACAGGAGTAAAATGACGCCCAACGCTCGCTTATCTTCATCTCTCGGCCAGTTCGTGCGGTACTGCGCCGTTCAAGTCCAGGCGTGTGAAAATAATCTATTTAATACCCTCGAAACTTATTGCCGAGCCACTAAGCAAACAATGCCGAATCCCTCTTAATAATGCAAGGTTTTTTCTCAATATTTTTTACATTTTTACAAATGGGCAAAAAGCCTAAAAGTAAGTAAAATCAGATTATCTCTCTATCTCTATGTACAATAAAAATAAGGATTACTTCTTAACATAACCTACCAAATGTCAGCTTCAAAATGAGCTCTCGTTCAATGTTCTGCAGTAAATGGTTCCAGAGTTCTGAGCGCTGAAAGAGGCTTGTTTTTATAAAATACGCTAAATTTGTCGCTCAATAGTACGAAAACCGTTTGACTTTCGATAGTATATTTTTGAAAATGCGCTCTCCTCAGCACCTTGTATAAATAGGGAAAAAAATTAGAGTGTAAAAAAAGGTTTTTTACTGATCGATTTCATACGGAATAGCCCGTACATTACATGTCTCAATAATTTGATGTTACATCCTTCTTCCGGGGAGGTCTTCAATTAAAAGATAGCTTCAGTTACGTTCGTGAACGGTAGCAGAATACAAAAGACATCAGGGAGGAAGTGCAGGTCAGTTTTCAACATACCCATAAGATCAGCTGTTGTATTTAGGCCGCCCACTGGGCACGACTGCCTTGTCCGACACTTCCTTACACTGAACATCTTTACTTCTTCCTAGCAGTGAAGAGGAAATGCATGCAACATTTCTGCTAATATGTGAGGGACGTCATTCCTAAGAGGAACTTCATCGTAGGTACAGCACATTGAATGTCAATGGGGAAGCTGCTGGAGCAGTTGTTGAACGTGGCGACGCCCTGCGCGCGCAGGTAGTCCAGCCAGCTGATGCTTTCAGAGGGGCGTTGGGTCGCAGTTGACCTCCACCCAGCGCATTTAGCTGGTTAACCTCCACCATTATTACGTCACCCATGCAGTAAACGATTCACACACACCTACTTGCATTATGTAAAGCAGTCAGCCGGCCAGCCACTGTGTTGCCAACTTTGTTATTTTACAACTAGGAGAGAGTCTACCGCAGTGGAGTGAAGGTTAGCGTGGCTGACCGTGAACCGAGCGGGCCCAGATTCAAATTCTGGTTGGGATAAGTTATCTGGTTTTTATAGGGCTTACCCTCAGAGATAACCCTAGCAGTTGATAAAGCATCGTAAACTAAATCAGTTTAAAAAAAAGTAAGTGAGAATGCGTTGATGTTGGAGGAATAAGTGATAATAAATTAATTTCTAATCCTATTCATGCTCCTAATCGTGAATTAGATGAAATTGAAATTAATATACGTCTTATTAGGGTTATTAATAAAAGGATTTTTGTTGAATTGTTGGTCATTATAGAAGAGAGAATTTCCTCTATAAATGGGGTATAAACCCATTAGCTTTGTTAACTTACTTTTCTAATATATGTTTGGTATTTGTTGGTATCACTTGTGGGGTTCAGACCTGTCTTCGAACAGTTGACTAAACAACAAAACAATCATTTAGTGACGTACAACCCAGGTTGCACTGCGTCTTTCTCCATTAAGGGTAAGAGGATCTGCAGTATTTTAAGAGGAGATGATGGTATTTTTATTTTTATTGCTCGACCATGCCGAAATGTAGTAATTATACATCTGGTAGCAGCCTAAAGTACACCTATTCATTAAAGTTCAGGTGTTCCACCAATCATAAAACACCATTGTAGCAATATGAAAGCGCAAGTATCGATTATTCTCGGATATACAATCGAAAGACAACTAGCGAAACGTCACGGAGGCTGGAAATCCAATACTGTCGCAGAAGGTTATGTTCTGTTACTATAATAATTAGCGTTAATTGTAAATAATATTCAAATAAATTCAATTTGTCATCTCGTTTTTCAATGTCTAAATCAATTTCAAGGTTATATCAAGATTAATGTTTATTTTACTCTCTAGATTACATCAAGGTCAATGTCGACATTTCTTTCTCGGAAAAAAACAATACTTTCGTGTCTGCGCACATCTCACAATTTACGAGGTATTGCACAAGGTCAGTTCCGCTCCCCAGTCAGATAAGAATAACATGACTACTTATGAATAATTTCAAGTTAGAAATATGGTCGAGCATAAAAAGTCGTATGAAACTTTCCTATAATGCTAATTAAGACGCTCGTATGAAAATTATGAAACGAGCGCAAGCGAGTTTCATAAACATCCTCGCGTCTTAATTACTATCATTATAGGCTCGTTGCATAATGTACTATTTTTCAATTGATGCACGTTTTCCATTTTTTTTGTACGTAGAATACCATTGCTGCATCAACTTAAATTCGAGATTAGTTTTAAAACCTTTCTTGGGACCCAAATTTTGAAGGGAAAAAAGCAGGATACACTAATTCACTAAAGTGGATATATCTAAACCATTTTGAGTCTATAACATTCTGCTCCTGAAAGCATGTTCTTTCAAATGATTGCCACTGAACTCTCCATACTGGAATGACTAAATCAATTTAAAAAAAAGTAAGTGAGAATGCGTTCTTGGGATCACCACATTTCATCATACTGCTGCAGATGGAAGATAACGGAGCATACAGATTTACAGAGCCAAATTGTACAGAGTAATTGGCTGCAAAAATCTCTCTATAATAATGCAATTTACTGTAGTTTACTTTATTTGAGCATATACATGCTAGATAATTTACCAACAGTAATCTCACTAGAGGTTTTGATTTATCTAGAGAAAATCAAAACTCGAGTGGGATTTAATTGACTATTACACGATTAGAAGAAATTATATAAAGATTAGAAGTAACAAAGTACTCCAATACAATAAAATATTAATTGACTTACGAAAATACAACTGTCTTCAAATGTATTATTGTACCATCTCAACATTACAAATATTACGCTAGATGCATGCTAGATGGCAGTAGTGTGTTTTTTCAGTTGGTTATTTAACGACGCTATATCAACTACGAGGTTATTTAGCGTCGATGAGATTGGTGATAGCGAGATGGTATTTGGCGAGATGGGGCCGAGGATTCGCCATAGATTACCTGGCATTCACCTTACGGTTGGGGAAAACCTCGGAAAAACCCAACCAGGTAATCAGCCCAAGCGGGGATCGAACCCGCGCCCGAGCGCAACTTCAGACCGGCAGGCAAGCGCCTTAACCGACTGAGCCACGCCGGTGGCAGTAGTGTGTTATGATTAGCTGTTATCTTGCTATCACTTGTGCCAACTATGGAATCTTCATTGAACTCTGTAGACGATTACTAGCAATGCATTCTCGATCTAGATCACGATGGCAGTGTTACTAGTCAAGAAGGCTTTGTTGATTCTTTCATTTTTATTAAAACAGTTGCATTCCACTTCAATTATCCGGATCCCAGTAATCAACGTCACTTGACAGATGGTTTTCAATAAATCTTAATATTAAACAATCACTGATACGTGACTATTCATAATGTCATATAGCAGAAGCTATAACATAACCTGAATAATGTATACAAGTGTTAGAAAAGTTTTAATTAACGACGATGACATAAAAAATAAACATGAATAATTTTAAAAGGAATAATTATTGAATGTACAATTTTCAAATTTGAATGTTTTAGTGGTTGGTGGTTCAGTTGATGTTATATTAGACGTGTGCGTAAAAGAAGTGAACTCGTTGATGTACATGGTGTATCCCTCAATTTATTCAGGATTTCCGAATGGTGCTCTTCATTTATTTGAAAATTGGGTTTCAGGGAAGATGCATAGCTATGACCAGTGATCTTCATTAATTCTTGTTTTTGAATGCCAATGCGAGTCATATTTGAAACTGCTGTGCATCGACTGGAGTGGTTTGTAATTTTCTGTTTTTTGACGTCCAGACCAGTGCAGTTTGAAATGTTGGCAAACAAAGAAACAAATGCTAGGGTAGTGATAAAAATAAACAAATGCTAGGGACGCGATAAATTAAACAAATGCTAGGGACGCGTTAAAATTGTGCGATAAGCAGCCATGATTGGTTGAAAGACGTCCTTTCGTACCGTTTTATTGGTCAAAAGTAGTGTGACGTAGTAAAAGCGTAATAGTCAATGTAAAATTATTACATTAAGTTATTTTCCATCAAGTCACGAACATCGTACAAGTTCTTTTTCACTAATAATTGCTTAACCCTATATCTAAAATTTCTTACGCAGGGTGAGTCATGTGAATGTTTGAAAAACAGGTGACCGTGCTCCCAGATCAAAAATAAGAACAATTCCTTATATGAAAATGTTTATTTATTGGAGAAATGGTAATCCATTTGTTTTTGTTCTTTTTTGTTGTGTCACAAGTACATGTTTTGAAACTTGTCATTTAACGTTTACAAAAGGTGGTCAATGTGCCCCCCCTCCATTGTTTACACGTCTGAGCACGACGTACAGACGACTGGCGAGTTCGATCAAACACCATGTTGTCATCACGGATCAATTGGCATGCATTTTCAAAAAGTTTCAATAGCTCATCTGCATCATTCACTGCTGTTGCATAGACGACAGCCTTCAAGTGACCCCAAATGTAAAAATCTAATGGGGTGAAGTCGGGTGATCTGGGTGGCCAAGGCACTGGACCATCGCGTGCAATCAAAACAAAAACAATGTACTACTGTCTTGTTACTGTGTTGTTTGTAAACAAACACTGGTACAAAATCGAAACAAAAACAACACAATAATATGATCAGATACTTATGAAAACAAAAGTCAGTATTACTCCAATAAATAAGAATTTTCCTTCAAATTTTCATATAATTGTTCTTATTTTTTTTATCTAGGAGCATATTCAGGCGTTTTCCAAACATACTTATGACTCACGCAGTACACAGTAATTGATATTTCTTATTTCTAGAGGTAATTTATTATAAAACTGATTCCCATAATATGACAATTTGTTGGACTTTTCTCTTATCTGCAGTGCAATACAATGCAATTAAATTATTCCGAAAATGTATTCGATTAAGGGGTTAGGTACAGCTTACAGCAGTAAAATTTCGGAAATATTCAACATTTTTTCCTCCATTACCGTTTCTTGAGAAATAATGAAAATTAGTATGTGTAAAACACTGTCCTTCTGCTATATGAAAAATATATTTTTACGATTTAAAAAAATTATTTATTTATTTATTTATTTATTTATTTATTTATTTATTTATTTATTTATTTATTTATTTATTTATTTATTTATTTTTCAAAATTCAATTCACTGTGCAATGATGAAGCGTTTCCCACATAACTCAAAAACTATCCAACATTCTGTGATGAAAATTTTGTGTGTATTTATGCATGCCATATCTACAACATGGTGTAAGTTCACTTCTCTGTCTTTGATAGATTGTCTGATAAAAAATAAATTCATTTAAAAATGGTGAAATATCAGTATTTTCTTCTAACACAAAATAAAAAAAAATATTATTTATTAAGGAATGTAGTTAAAAGAGCATGATATTGTAAACATGAGTTTCAATAATAAAATAAAAGAGAGATAACGTGAAAAGGTTAACAAGTTTATGTGTTATGAGGGAAACGCTTCATCACTGCACAGTGAACTACTATTCATTTTGAAAGAAAAATATATAAATAATATTTTTAAATCGTAATAATATTTTTTTCATATAGCAGAAGGACAGTGTTTTAAACATACCAATTTTCATTATTGTACAACAGGCATGTCAATTGATGCCCACAGGAACAAGCGCGCGCTTTAGAGCCCAGGAGAGCCTGAGCGCTTTACAGCGGAAAGGAAAGAGACAGACGAAAGAGGTGGTATATGCCGCTTGGTCGAGCTATATTCAGGGATGGCCAGCACTGATTCAATAGATAAAGGGAAGAGAACTTATTAAAACTGTATCCATGGTAATTTTTAGATTTGTCTGAGAAGTATAAGTGCATTATAAGAATGTAAGTTTTAATTTTAATGCTCATTTTTCACAAGTTTGATTTTTTTTATTCAAAAGAAACATTTTCTCAACTTTTCGTATAGAAAAGTGAAATTTTCAGGTATAGGCCTATTTATTTAGTAGCCTTACAGAATGTTTTCGTAAATGTAATAAACCGTATATACGTATTACTGAAGATAGTGTATTGAAAATTTTGAAAATATTCGCATGGAAATTGTTTGTAAGGAAATGAATTAACAAAGCAACTACTGTTACATCATAAGCAAAAGATACGTGCCCATGTGTTGTAAAAATGTCAGTTCTATAGCTTCAGCAGATTTCGAGAAAACAATTTAATATTCTGATGATAGGAAGTTGCTCACAAATATCACCTTAAAAGCATAATGCGATAAGAGTTTTGTTATGTAATATTAGTTACACTTAAAACAGATACAGCACCTAGGTAACTTTGCTTCGTACTTTAATATTGTTTTGATTAGTTTATTGATTACTTTAGTATGGCTAAAGATACCATCAATATAAATTCCAACTTATCATGTCATACTCAATCTCTTTCTTTGGAATATCACTTTCTTTATGAATGATGTGTTTCATCCACTTAATGCAGTATAATATTATACTACTCTGGAATTTAAGTGAATATTCCTTCTTAATTCTCTATTATGTTATTAAGATTTAAAACACAAGTGCAATATTAAGAAATCAGTGTTAGTACTTTTGTTTTACAGACAATATAGACAATATTAAACAGAAAGAAGCCATATAAAAATAACGACATAAAATTTTTGCGTTCCGTTTGAAGTTTGTGCACCACTATTTTCTTAATCCAACAGGCTGCTTATTCATACACATAACCCTTCCTCTTTCCATACCTAGCGCTTACTGCCCGCGCACGACGTCAAGGTCAGAAAAATGCCTTGCTTTGACATCACTGTTGTACAAGATACAGTAATGGAGGAAAAAAAATGTTGAACATTTCCAAAAATTTTACTGCTGTAAGCTGTACTTAAAGTACAAAGCATTATAATTATGTAGCAACTTACTAAAACTCGAATTCATGCAATAAAACTATTTTTTCTTATTTAATTTTAAATTGTGATATTGTTCGCAATTCCAGACGTCATTACTTAAAGAATTCCAGACGCAGATGATGCTGTAGTGAAGGAAGATGAATATAAAGACGTTCTGTGATCAGGAATAGAAAGAAGGATCGGTGCTGATTACGAAGTGTTGTGAGGAACTGGAAGAGTGCTACCATATAATTTAGAGTAGAAGTATGTAGAATTTTGAATAGAAATGATGATTCTTCTTTCCCTCAGACGAACCAAAGAGTCCACACCTGTGGAGTAACGGTCAGCGCGTCTAGCCGCGAAACTAGGTGGCCTGGGTTCGATTCCCGGTCGGAAAAAGTTACCTGGTTGAGGTTTCTTCCGGGGGTTTTCCCTCAACCCAATATGAGCAAATGCTGGGTAACTTTCGGTGTTGGACCCCGGACTCATTTCACCGGCATTTTCACCTTCATGTCATTCAGACGCTAAATAACCTAAGCTGTTGATAAAGCGTCGTAAAATAACCTAATAAAAAACGAACCAAAGAAAGACGACAGACATGAAATCTTTAAACTGTAATATTTTGCAATTCATTTTTAATTTTCAGAGAAGTCTATATTGTATCTTAAAAGTATTTATTTCAGTCACTGACTTCACAGCATATGTTTAAGGTGCTGCACCTTTACATTACATATTTAAAAGACGTATGAACGTTTTCGTTGGTCTACGCCAACATCATCAGATACGAAGTACATTTCAACAATATCAGTGCTCTCTACATAATATCTACAAATACAAAACATATTTAGTGGCATGCAAAATGAGACATATTAAAAACCAACATTGCTATGATACACATTGACATTCTATATGACTGCCTTGATTGTCACTTACTTAAAATACACGTATAGATTACAAAAAATATTGATTTACATATATATATATATATATATATATATATGTATATGTATAATTTGAACTGGTAATGGAAATTACGGGAAAACGGCTGAACGGATTTTAATGAGTAACCCCTCATTTTCATACCCGGCATCCAAAGTTTTTCGGAAAAGTAGTAGCTTTCAGTGAAATGTCAATTTTCGTACATAATTTTCCGATTTTCCAAAATCCACCTGTTGTCAGTTTTGAGAACTAATTTTATGGAATCACGGCCGTCTTGACTGAATTTCAGAACAAAACACACACTACAATAAACAATAGGCTATTACACGAAGGCCATGACCTGCAGGATTGCAGACATATTTAGAGCTCAATTCAATTTGTTATTAAAAACTGATTCTGCGGTGTATAATTTTCTGCGTACAGCTGTGTATTGGATATTCAAATCTACGAAACTTGAGGTGGTTTGATGACATTATTACCATTAGAAATTAAATATTATAGTTAATATCATGATGCGTCTATTCTTCATTAATTGTACATAATATTGATGCTATATTGATGACATGAAAGAGAAACGTTTTGAGGTTATATAAGTAAATGTAGAGAATATCTTAATTTAGATATTCATTTCTATAATTTACTGAGTGACTGCTATATATAACTACAAAACTTAAGTAAAATAATAATATTGTTATTAAAAATCGAATATTTTTATACTTATTAACCCAGTGGGGTTGGGTCTTTTTCATATACTTAATGGCGGTGTAGTGTAGATATTGATATGTGTCATTGTCTTCAGTATTGGCTCGAGAGAGCGCAAAAATTACAGTTCTTAAGGAACGATAAAACGGTATTACTGATAAAATAAGAGGCTAGAAAATTTTTTAGTCTCCAGATCATTTCAGCAAGATCTCTTAGTAGGATAAAATGATTTTACGCTCTACATTTCAAGTTCTACATGCAGCAGCTATACGAAAATGCTATTGTTCGAAAGCTTAGCAAACCTGACATTTTTTTAACTTTTGCCTACAATCCACAATGACCTGAAATAGCTACTGCTATCGTCCTGACATTGATACTTGCGTTTTAGCGTTGATACTCAAAAACTGAAGTTGGATAGGTTCAAGAAAAAATATTTGGCCTAAAAAAATCCATTGAGAGGGAGTATGTTTCATTATTATGGAAGCAAATAACTATCAAAAAGACAAATATTCTTCATTGAAAATAAATCTGAAAAATTTTTATTTGAACGTCTAACGAACTTAGTTTGCAGCAGCATTTGCTGCACAAGCCACTAGTATATATATAAATGCAAGTCTTCACATATGAGATAATAAAATGACATGATTTAAAAGTGATAAAAATAATAAAATATAAAACTAAGATAAAAATTATGAATGTGAAGAGTTGCAAAATTACAGTAATTACATTTATTATATTTTATTTCTGTTTCACAATAATATATGTGACAATCAAGGCAGTCATATAGAATGTCAATGTGTATCACAGCAACGTTAGTTTTTAATATGTCTCATTTTGCATGCCACTAAGTATGTTTTGTATTTGTAGATATTATGTAGAGAGCATTAATATTGCTGAAATGTACTTCGTATCTGATGATGTTGGCGTAGACCAGACGTCTCAATAGGGCCTTCTCAGAGCACTTCCTCCTCTCTCTCTCTCTTTTTTTAATGCAAGAGTGGAACAAGATGCGGGAGGAGTTCGTGTATCTCCGGATGACGTCATGACCGCGACGTTTGAATACACATCTGTAACCGCTACGATTTTGTCTCCATCTCCGAGGAAAGAATGTCCTTATTACCGCAAATGTATGAAAAAAATAAAAGCTTTCATAGGGAAAGTGAAATTGTGGGAGTTGCAAGTTTCAGTGGATAACTGTTACCACTTTATCAATCTAAAATTGTTACCTAATTTGAATCAAGACCAGTGTAACAAATATAATGAAGTACTGAAGGACTTGAGAAAAGAATTTGAGAGGACATATCATAAGAATATGTACTTTAACAATCAACAAGTTTAATTGTAATCTTATTATTATTATTTAATTGAATTTTATTTTATTAAATATAATATGAACTTAAAAAAGAGAGATACCAAAAACCATTTACTAGAAATGAAGAGTGCTATTCATAGACATTTCGCTAGCCCGCGCTACGAGCGTGCTAAACTAGTCCCGACTAACGACTGTTTACTTGTACAGGATTCATATCATATAATATCGCTAGCACTGGTTTATGAATACGAAAAACGTTAGTTCGCTGATCATCCACCGGAAGTCCGCGCTAAGAATGTCTATGAATACGGCCCGAAGTATTTTGTTGTTTAGTCAAGTGTCCAAAAACAGTCTGAACCTCACATCTGATATCAACAAGGCACCACTTATGAGGCAACTAGGTAAGGAGATATGGAATAGGGCAGCCAGTTCCTTGTGCATAAATAATTACGTAACATGTACAGTTCTTCATGCTTCAGATGTCTTCCTTTTACTGATAATATATATAATTAGAAAATGCATTTATAATAATAATAATAATAATAATAATAATAATAATAATAATAATAATAATTATTATTATTATTATTATTATTATTATTATTATTACTGCAAACGACTTGAGAAATTTTATTCGTTCCGAAAACAACCGTTTATTTTGACAGTACTACTCAAAAGTGCCGCTTTGTGGAATTTCTCCCGCGACAGTTACAACTTAGCTCGCTCATGCTTGTAACATAATCAACGATCGGCTATCTTCGGGTATTGCGCTTATCTCTTCAGCTGACTGCAATATCTACAGTTGCTCTGTGTAACAACTTTTATGCGTTGGCCTTGAGACGCTTTTAAATATGTAATGTAAAGGTGCAGCACCTTAAACATATGCTGTGAAGTCAGTGACTGAAATAAATACTTTTAAGATTTAAACTGTAAAGTCAACCTGGTAGAGCTGCCCTTCGCACGAACCCCGTTCCGTCGGGTTGCACGCACTGTGGGCCGCTGCCCAAGTTAGCAGTGGCGTCATCTCAAGTTTACTGGAAATTCTCCAGCGCGTGGTTCCGGCGTTGGGAGAGCGGCCAAGAATTTTTTTTATCGCACTACGAGTGAAAGAGGGAGATGTGATCAATAGGCAGACGGTCCGTTATGCGATGCGGATCACACGATGCGCCTGGCTGCGAATTTGACGGTGCACATTGCACTTCTTACTATACGACCACTGAGGGTCTGAAGCAACTCCAAGTATTCCTGGGGTTACTTCCCCTTAGGTCTTTCACCGTGCAGCAAATATCCTTTCAGTACCTACTGTAGTTACAGAGAACCCGGAGGTTCATTGCCGCCCTCGCATAAGCCTGCCATCGAGCAAGATTAATCCAGTCTCTATCATCATATCCCACTTCCCTCAAATCTATTTTAATATTATCTTACCATCTACGTCTCGGTCTCTTCAAAGGTCTTTTTCCCTCCGGCCTCCCAACTAACACACTATATGCATTTCTGGATTTACCCATACGTGCTACATGCCCTGCCCATCTCAAACGTGTGGATTTAATGTTCCTAATTATGTCAGGTGAAGAATACAGTGCGGGCAGTTCTGCGTTGTGTAACTTTCTCCATTCTCCTGTAACTTCATCCCTCTTAGCCCCAAAGATTTTCTTAAGAACCTTATTCTCGAACATCTTTAACCTGTGTTGCTGTCTCAAAGTGAGAGTCCAAAATAATAATAATAATAATAATAATAATAATAATAATAATAATAATAATAATAATAATAATAATACAGCACAACCTGTCTGTTATACGTAGTTTAGGTTTGTACTAATATGCACAAGTACTGACAAAATTACATTTAATGACATGTAAATTACTTACGATTTGTATGTAGCCCATTTGTACGTAATTCGCTTTCGTAAGTAGTATTTTTTTTTAAATCGAGTTACATACTAGCTTATCTTGTTTCTCACGGGACATGTTGCAAACATTTGAAAACAGTTGCAGGTCACTCAATATCTGCCAAGCAATCATATGCGACAGTGAAAGGAAGAGCTACTTGCTAGAACACAGAGTTATAAAATAAGTTGAGATAAATCACAATAAAACAAAAACTGAAATTGCAAGAGGTTTTTAATAAACATGTATAAGGCATAAATAAAGTAAGATATTTTAGTCTGTGTTCATAATTGAAGAAAAATTTTCACAGTAATTGTAGTGCATTTATGTTAAATATTAAAATTGTAGTCACTTTCTCTAGATTAAAACACATTTGCACAGGTTATAAAATAATTAACTGCTCCCAGCTCTCTCTATTCTGTTAAAATGATTCCTAGTCATTCGGAAATTATCTTATATTCTAACCTTATTTAACGTAGTTCTGAGTTGTGCGTAATTTAATAATTACTCTTCAGTTATCTATTATCAGGCAGTACTTGACGATATGTGTCAGAGGAAGAACAAATGTTTGTATGCATCTGAAATCAGATTAGTGTAACATGTAGCTAGTCAGCGATATATGCAATGCAGGGAGAAAGGAACTGGCCACCCTACCCCATTATCTCCTGGCTTAGTTGCCTCGCAAGTGGACTTCTGTTGTGTATACATTTTTATTAGTTGATATTGGAGGAATAAGTGATAATAAATTAATTTCTAATTCTATTCATGCTCCTAATCGTGAATTAGATGAAATTGAAATTAATATACCTCTTATTAGGGTTATTAATAAAAGGAATTTTGTTGAATTGTTGGTCATTAGAGAAGAGAGAATTTCCTCTATAAATGGGGTATGAACCCATTAGCTTTGTTAACTTACTTTTCTAATATAATGTTTGGTATTTGTTGGTATCACTTGTGGGGTTCAGACCTGTCTTCGAACAGTTGACTAAACAACAAAACAATCATTCAGTGACGTACAACCCAGGTTGCACTGCGCCTTTCTCCATTAAGGTTCAGAGGATCTGCAGTATTTTAAGAGGAGATGATGGTATTTTTATTTTTATGCTCGACCATGCCGAAATGTAGTAATTATACACCTGGTAGCAGCCTAAAGTACACCTATTCATTACAGTTCAGGTGTTCCACCAATCAGAAAACACCATTGTAGCAATATGAAAGCGCAAGTATCGATTATTCTCGGATATGCAATCGAAAGACAACTAGCGAAACGTCACGGAGGCTGGAAATCCAATACTGTCGCAGAAGGTTATGTTCTGTTACTATAATAATTAGCGTTAATTGTAAATAATATTCAAATAAATTCAATTTGTCATCTCGTTTTTCAATGTCTAAATCAATTTCAAGGTTATATCAAGATTAATGTTTATTTTACTCTCTAGATTACATCAAGGTCAATGTCGACATTTCTTTTTCGGAAAAAAACAATACTTTCGTGTCTGCGCACATCTCACAATTTACGAGGTATTCCACAAGGTCAATTCCGCTCCCCAGTCAGATAAGAATAACATGAATACTTATGAATAATTTCAAGTTAGGAATATGGTCGAGCATAAAAAGTCGTATAAAACTTGCCTATAATGTTAATTAAGACGCTCGTATGAAAATTATGAAACGAGCGCAAGCGAGTTTCATAAACATCCTCGCGTCTTAATTACTATCATTATAGGCTCGTTGCATAATGTACTATTTTTCAATTGATGCACGTTTTCCATTTTTTTTTTTGTATGTAGAATACCATTGCTGCACCAACTTAAATTCGAGATTAGTTTTAAAACCTTTTTTGGGACCCAAATTTTGAAGGGAAAAAAGCAGGATATACTAATTCACTAAAGTGGCTATATCTAAACCATTTTGAGTCTACAACATTCTGCTCCTGAAAGCATGTTCTTTCAAATGTTTGCCACTGAACTCTCCATACTGGAATGACTGCCAACAGTGAATTTAATGTATGGAAGGATCGGAGTGAAACCAAGTGTTGCGGTACTTCGTTATTATTCGTCACTGATATTTATCATTATTTCCCGTTGAACACCCTGTGCACTAGAACTTTGAAAATAGCGTTGCAGTATCTGACAAGGGCATAAATGCGCATTGAATTATATGTAAGGCATAATATACTTTTCATACATCAAAGCATATTTTAATAGTACATTATGCAAAGCTCGTATGAAAATTATGAAACTCGCTTGCGCTCGTTTCATAAACTTACTCGCGTCTTAATTACTACCATTATAGGCAAGTTTCATACGACTTATTATGCTCGACCATATTTCTAACTTGAAATTATTCATAAGTATTCATGTTATGGTTATCTAAGTGAAGAGCGGAACTGACCTTCTAAATTGTGAGATGTGCGCAGACGCGAAAGTATTGATTTTTTCCGAGGGACGCATGTCATTGACCTTGATATAATCTAGAGAATAACATGAACATTAATCTTGATATAACCTTGAAATTGATTTAGAATTGAAAAACGAGATGACAAATTGAATTTATTTGAATATTATTTACAATTAACGCTAATTATTACAGTAACAGAACATAACCTTCTGCGACAGTATTGGATTTCCAGCCTCCGTGACGTTTCGCTAGTTGTCTTTCGATTGAATATCCGAGAATAATCGATACTTGCGATTTTTTAAATGGTAAAATGGTGATTTCTCATTGGCTGAACAACTGAACTATAATGAATAGGTGTACTTTAATGAGGTGCATTAAAGGGCTACTACCAGGTGTATTATTTATTACTACATTTCGGCATGGTCGAGCATAAAGTTTTTTTTTTTTTTTTTTTTTTTTTTTTCCCCAACCACATAAAAACCATCCCCTCCTCTTAATAACATATGGAAATAATAGCTGTTCTGCGTTCGTTTGCCATTTCATTACTTGAATGATTTTAATTGCATTTTTCGTTTGAGATTGAAATGCATGACGAGAAAGTTGGAGCATTGCAGCGGCTCTGATCCAGGAGGTCAATAGAGCCACTCTGCACAGTGCCCTGAAGACAGCGGGCACGTGACCTCTAGCGGGGTGACTCAGGCAGCCATAAAATGCTGAGCTCGAGGGTCCTGGCGTGTGATACGGGATTGCATGCTACGCAACTGGGGCGAGGTGCACCGCTTCTGGGTTATTAATGGACCCTAAAACTTTTGAGATTAAGTCGTTATGTTATGAAACAAGAAAATGGGGCATAGGCCGGCTATTATGAACAAGATGGTCTACGGGGGTATTAGAATGGGATTTTATTTACAATTTTTGTTTATTTATTTTGTTACAATGCGTTACAATCTTGAATGACAGCATTGATTTACTTACTTACTTACTTACTTTTAACGAACCCGGAGGTTCATTGCCGCCCTCACATAAGCCCGCCATTGTCCATACCCTGAGCAAGATTAATCCAATCTCTATCATCATATCCCACCTCCCTCAAATCCATTTTAATATTATCTTCCCATCTAAGTCTCGGCCTCCCTAAAGGTCTTTTTCCCTCCACGCTCCCAACTAACACTCTATATGAATCTCTGGATTCGCCCATACGTGCTACATGCCCTGCCCATTTCAAACGTCTGGATTTAATGTTCCTAATTATGTCAGGTGAAGAATACAATGCGTGCAGTTCTGTGTTGTGTAACTTTCTCCATTCTCCTGTAACTTCATCCCTCTTAGCCCCAAATATTTTCCTAAGCACCTTATTCTCAAACACCCTTAACCTATGTTCCTCTCTCAAAGTGAGAGTCCAAGTTTCACAACTATAAAGAACAACCGGTAATATAACTGTTTTATAAATTCTAACTTTCAGATTTTTTGATAGACTAGATGATAAAAGCTTCTCAGCCGAATAATAACACGCATTTCCCATATTTATTCTTTGTTTAATTTCCTCCCGAGTATCATTTATATTTGTTACTGTTGCTCCAAGATATTTGAACTTTTCTACCTCTTCAAAGGATAAATTTCCAATTTTTATATTTCCATTTCGTACAATATTCTGGTCACGAGACATAATCATATACTTTGTCTTTTCAGTATTTACTTCCAAACCTATCTCTTTACTTGCTTCCAGTAACAAAACTACTCATTGTAATTTAAATTCGTAAATAAAAACTCGACTCTATGATTCCGAACCCAAAATAATGTTCCTTCTTCTGCTGCAACTATTATTACAAGTACCGATAAAAGAGAGTTAAATATGTAGCCTATTATAGGCCATGAAGGTCCATGAGTAGCAGTAGGGACGTCAGTGTTACGTGCCCGCGGCCTTTATTCCCAAGAAAATGTTCCTGATGCTCATTCATGTTAAAGGTTGAGAAACCCCAGGACATTTATTTTTATTTATTTATTTAACCTGGTAGAGATAAGGCCATCAGGCCTTCTCTTCCCCTCTACCAGGGGATTACAACTACAATATTAAGAATACAATTACAATTATAATTACAATCAATACTAAATTTACAAATACAATAAAAATCGAAGCACTAAAAGATTAACTGATTAATAAAATCTAGACAGTTTATTGTAAAAGTTAAGAAGAGAGAAGCATTTCTTTTACTGATTAAGTAAAAATTAAACCTACTCTACGCAGTAAGAAAATGCTTAATAAGCTTGCTTTTGAACGCTACTAAATTCCGACAGTCTCTGATGTCACTGGGTAGGGTATTCCACAAGCGCGAGAGCGAGATTGTGTATGATGATGAATACGATGATATCTTATGTGTTGGACATTCATTCATTCATTCATTCATTCATTCATTCATTCATTCATTCATTCATTCATTCATTCATTCATTCATTCATTTTATTCCATAGATCTTACATGAGCAATGAAGCTTTAAGATGTGGAACAAGTCAAAATTTCACAATATTACAATTACAATTTTTACAAAATTTTATAGCTTTACAATTTAGTAATTTTCTACAATTTGTACAATTTTGTGCAATTTTTGTACAATATTTTGGCGAGATGTAGTGAGATGAGGTGAGGTCTGAGGATTCGCCAAAATATTACCCGGCATTTGCCTTTTGGTTGGGGAAAACCTCGGAAAAACCCAACCAGGTAATCAAATCAAAGGGGTTGATGCCAAGGACTCGCCATAGACCATTCGGCTTCAGTCCCACGGCTGGGGCCATAGTACGGCTGCAATAATTAGGACAATGCAGAAAATCCATAACCTCATCGGGAATCGAATATGATCTCTTCGGCTTGCAGTGCAACTCCTTAACCGCAGTTGGTCAGCATGACGGTGTCTAAAGTGCACCGCATCCATCATGGACTTTTGCACTGGTCGAGAATCGAACGACCCTTCAAAGCCGCATGTAAGGAGTTATGAGGCCGCCATTCTTCTTTAATTCAACTCTAGTTCTTGAGATGACGCGAAAGTTATACTTACGCCACTGGCAAGAAGACGGTCGTGGCTTATTTTGGTACAGTACGCATTCCGTCTGGAATCTGCAAGGCGCTCCAGCTTTATAAACAGTGTAAACAGGTGTATCGTCTCTCCAGACAAGTGTGTACGACTCAGGGTATTTATAGCGGCGTGTCTGCATACAGAGCACTGGGCAAGGAGCCTTATAAACAGTTTTATTTGATCTGCACTCCGCCATGCGCCGGCGTGTGACAGCCACCAGGCAAGGGACAACAAGACGACGATGCAACTTCACTTTCTCCTCCAGAATCGAAAGCGGTTCGCTTGATTTACAGCCACGAGCACATCTATAATAATAAATCTGTAGCCGAAATGTTTCTGGTAATTTTCGCTTTTCCAAAAATAATTGGTCCTAACATACGAGTATATAATTAACCACACTGAAACCGAAAATCGCTTTTTTGAAAATTTTGTTTGTATGTATGTCTGTATGTTTGTTACCTTTTCACGGGATAATAGCTGAACCGATTTATATTAAAATTGGAATATAAATTAAGTTCGTTGTAACTTAGATTTTAGGCTATATGGCATTCAAAATACGTTATTTAAAAGGGCGGTTATAAGGGGGCTTGAATTAAATAAATCGAAATATCTCGCTTATTATTGATTTTTGTGAAAAATGTTACATAACAAAAGTTTATTTAAAAATTATTTCCGATAAGTTTTATTCCTTGAAAAAGTTTGATAGGACTGATATTTAATGAGATAAATGAGTTTTAAAATTAAAATAACTGCCATCTAAGGCGGTGTAATGAAATAAAAAAACAAATGACTTCGTCTATAAGGGGCCTTGGACAACAAAAATCGCAAACTATGAACCATAGCCTACAGAGAATGTTTCTGTGTTTCTATGAAGTAATATCGGAAGCTAAATTAACCGATTTGTATAATTAATTATTATTTCACCATTGGAAAGTGTAGTTTCTCTAGATGGACATAATGCTATAATGTTATTACAGTAACTTCTGAGTGAATCGAGGACAGGTAAGATTAAAATAGCTTCTTATGCACAGGAAACTTGATAGCTATTCTGTACATTCGTTTCCTGTATTTCTTAAAATAATGTTTATGTAAGTTACATCCGTTATCAACACAATTTTTATATAATATAATATAATATAATATAATATAATATAATATAATATAATATAATATAATATAATATAATATAATATAATATAATATAATATAATATAATATAATATAATTTAAGTTATTTAAGTTATTTGAAGGGTTCAGAACCATAGTGGGCCAAGCGCCATTTACTGAATACATAGAAAACCAGGGTTAAAATTAAGTTATTACCATAATTCAATGGAAACCTATAACAAGTAAAATAAAATATACACATTAAATCTAAATGATGTCAATCTTCATTAAACTACGTTTGCATGTAATAAAAATTAAGAAACATGTTAAAGGAATTGTCATTGCACCAAATGAGTGTCTCTGGATCAAAATGATCGCATTTTAATTATTTAAATACAATTTAAATTAAGTAACATATTAAACGATTTATCCTTCTATCAAACATGAATGTTCCCTGGATCAAACGTCCTATTTTAATCATGTAATTACTTTATATTTATTTCTAACAGGTGCAGCGGAGCGCACGGGTACGGCTAGTACTAATAATAAATCTGTAGCCGAAATTTTTCTGGTAATTTTCGATTTTCCAAAAATAATTGGTCCTAACATGTATAATTAACCATCCTGAAACCGAAAATCGCTTTTTTGAAATTTTTGTCTGTATGTTTGTCTGGCTGTCTGTCTGGATGTTTGTTACCTTTTAACGCGATAATGGCTGAACCGATTTATATGAAAATTGGAATATAAATTAAGTTCGTTGTAACTTAGATTTTAGGCTATATGTCATTCAAAATACTTTATTTAAAAGGGGATTATAAGGGGGCCTGAATTAAATAAATCGAAATATCTTCCTTATTATTGATTTTCATGAAAAATGTTACATAACAAAAGTTTCTTTAAAAATAATTTCCGATAAGTTTTATTCTAAGAAAACGTTTGATAGGACTGATATTTAATGAGATAAATGAGTTTTAAAATTAAAATAACGATGCCACCTATTGGTCTGTAATGAAATGGAAACAAATGACTTCGTCTATAAGGGGCCTTGGACAACAACAATCGAAAGCTATTAAACATAGCCTACAGAGAATGTTTCTGTGTTTGTATGAAGTAATATCGAAAGCTAATTATATACAAGACTTTTAAAATAACAATACATTTTCACCGCCGCCTCAGATTATAACGTTGTTGTTCTTGCAATAACTCCTATGTGCAAAATATAAAATTTTTGAGTAGAAAGAAAAAAGACATTTATTCATTCCATGGCAATGGTACATAGGAGATCGAAGGAAAGAAATATAATTATATATCACTATAATATATATCACTATTGAAGTTATTTGAAGGGTTCAGAACCATATGGGCCAAGCGCCTTTTACTGAAGACGTAAAAAAAAAGGGTTAAAATTAAGTTATTACCATAATTCAATGGAAACATATAGCAAGTAATATAAAGTTTACACATTAAAACTAAATGATACGTCAATCTTCATTAAACTATGGTTGTATGTAAGAACAATTAAGAAACATGTTAAAGGAATTGTCATTGCACCAAATGAGTGGTCTCTGGATCAAAATGATCGCATTTTAATTATTTAAAATACAATTTAAATTAAGTAACATACTAAACGATTTATCCTTCTATCAAACACTAATGTTCCCTGGATGAAATGTGCTATTTTAATTATGTAATTAATTTATATTTATTTCTAACGGGTGCAGCGGAGCGCACGGGTACGGCTAGTTATCAATATAGACCTAGTAATACGTATTTGCCTCCGTTTGTCATGTAACTTTTTCCCACGCCTTGCTTGACCGTCATTTCTTTCCAGCAGAGCCAGCTCGTGTTGTTGCTATGGTGACATTGAACAGACGGATTAGATTCGAGCAAATACATCGCGAAAAACTTCAGCAGGATGTAAGCTACTGGTGGTGCACTGAATAACCAGATTTTGGAATTTTGTCTGTCAGTCCGTCTGCCTCTGTAATGTAACCTGAAAAAAAAGTGACGGTGGATTTACAGCATCCTTGTAATTGCGTTAAACTTTTTAAACTCTGCATTGAGTGTTGTTTAGTCAACAGTCCGAAGACAGGTCGGAACCCCACAAGTGATACCAAGAAGGTTCCACTTATGAGGCAACTAAGCCAAGAGATAATGGGGTAGAGCGAGAACTATTCACTCTCTCAGGTTATTCTTCAATATTCTTCAAAACTCTAACCCTAGCTATTTAGCTTCTCGTTTTAAACATTCGTCCTCATATCACGAAATACTGTAGATACTCCCTCACAACACCATATCACACTCTCCTTTCCTAAATACAGAACATCCTTCTACTCTTCATCTTTCACCGTCTCTGCAGCTCATCTCTGGAACTCTCTACCACAACATGTCAGAGACTATCGGACATTGTCTAGTTTCAAAAATAAACTAAAATTGCACTACTTTTTCAAATCAGATTCCCTTCAAATAAAAGTTCTTTTCTCTGCAACATTTAATATATCTTTCTCCCCCTCCCTTTTTTGATCACCAGATGAATTTATTATCATAGCGTTTTTTATTGTGGCTTTTATTTAAATTTCGTATTTTTATTATTTTATTACCTTCCATCTGTTCTTCCTTACGTTTTCCCTGTCAACTATTTGTACTGAGTTGCTTATAATATATTCCAGTCTTTAGATCTGTATTTTACTTCTTTTATTTTTTGTTAGGTATTATTTTAATATGGTTTAGTGTCGATTTTGTTATGTTATTTTTTGTAATATGTTAATATTCTGTTCTTTAACTTTTTGTTAAATTTTAACTGCTTGTATACTTTGTGACCTGGTAGAGTGCAAGAGAAGGCCCTATGGCCTTAACTCTACCAAATAAATAAATAAATAAAATAAGTAAATAAATAAATAAATAAATAATTAAGTAAATAAATAAATAAATGAGTAACTAAGTAAGTAAGTGAATAAGTAAGTAAATAAGTAAGTAAGTAAATAAATAAATAAATAAGTGAATAAATAAGTAAAGAAGTAAATAAATAAATAAGTAATTAAATGACTAAATAAATAAGTAAATAAATAAATAAGTAAATAAATAAAAAATAAAGAAGTAAATAAATAAATAAGTAAGTAAATAAATAAATACATAAATAAATTAAATAAATAAGTACATAAATAAATACATAAATAAATACATGAATAAATTCATAAATAAATAAATAAATAAATAAATAAATACATAAATAAATAAATACATAAATCAATAAATAAATACATAAATAAATAAATACATAAATAAATAAATAAATAAATACATAAATAAATAAATAAATAAATACATAAATAAATAAATAAATAAAAAATAAATAAGTAAGTAAATAAATAAGCAAATAAATGAATAAGTAAATAAATAAATACATAAATAAATAAATAAAATAAATAAATTAAATAAATAAGTACATAAATAAATACATAAATAAATACATGAATAAATTCATAAATACATATATAAATATATAAATACATAAATAAATAAATACATAAATAAATAAATAAATTAATTAAATAAATAAATAAATACATAAATAAATAAATACATACATAAATAAATACGTAAATAAATAAATAAATACATACATAAATACGTAAGTAAATAAATAAATAAATAAATACATACATAAATACATAAATAAATAAATACATAAATAAATAAATACATAAATAAATACATACATAAATAAATAAATAAATAAATACATAAATAAATAAATACATGAATAAATTCATAAATAAATAAATAAATACATAAATAAATAAATACATACATAAATAAATAAGTACATAAATACATAAATAGATAAATAAATACATAAATAAATACATATATAAATAAATAAACTTCTGTTCAGAAATGTTGCCCACTCTCAAAACATACGAGCCTTTCTTTTATGATTTTAAACGATTGGGAATAATAAACCACAATAAAGAATGACCCATATCTTAATAAATATTATATCGATATCTCTGAGAATTTTGTTTCCAGGTAAACATTCATGGGAACTTTGTCTTTTTTTATGGCCAATAATATATGCTGTCAAACTGTGATATACTTTTATTTAAACACCCGGTATACATTTTTAATTTCATTGCATAATTTGTATATTTTATCAATATATATGACGTTCCTTTTGCTTTCTACGCCATAATAAAATTACGTCAAATTTCCTCCAAAGAGGCAAATTTTCAATGGCTATTTTCCCATTAGGCTTCCAATCGATAATTTCTGGAGCAATGTATAATCCATGATCCCAGCCCCCTTCCACGTCATTTCTGCTTGCAAGTGGTTAACATATTCCTCTGTAGACGCTGCCCTGTCTGGTACATCCCGCTCCCATTGGAATCTGCGGTGTTAGACGTCTAGCAGTCTGCGTGCATTATTCAAGAGAGCAATGCCAGCAGATCAATACCGGCGGTTTGGATGAGGATTAGCCTCCTGTGCAGACAATCAGTGACGACACAGACCCCTTTCATTCTCTGCAGCTGTTGTTGATGAAAGTGAGGTTAACTAAAGCTGCCGTACGCATACGGCACGGGACCCTGGACTATCTTCGGAATAAAGAAACGCTAAAAAGGAAAGATTGGAGAATGCTGGGTTTGCAGAATATGACATACCATCTGTCATTTGGGATACCATTTATACAGGGTGTTTCAGAAATACTTTGACAAACCTTGGGGGCATATTCCTCACACCAAAACAAGAAAAAAAAGTTCATATAAACTTATGTTCGAAAATCCTTAGTTTTTTAGTTATTAATGAAAGAACATAGTGAAATAATCCGTTAGATATTGTCAGCTTGGTAGCAAGTGTTGCAACTTCAATCAATTCAGAAACTCGTAACAATGAAAGTTTACATTCAACACGTTTCGAGGTACAATCCAACAACTTAACTTAAGTTTGTAATCGATAATAATAATATTCATTTTTGTAATTCATTTTGATTAATTTTCAGAAAAGTCTATGATATATAACACGAATATTTATTTTATTTTCAGTCAATGACTGTACTATTAATATATATAAGGTGCAAGTCCTTACATTACATGATTTAATATTGTATGAACGTTTTCGTCGGTTTCATACCAACATCATCAGATACAATATTCTATATAGCAATATCATCACTAACAGGTACATATGTCTCTACAAACCAAAATACAATATATACTGGGTGTTCAGTTCAAAGTGTGTCATGGCTCGCTGTATGCCCTCTTGTGGCTAGTCGATGAGCCTAGAGAATT
This sequence comes from Periplaneta americana, assembly GCF_040183065.1. Lineage (NCBI taxonomy): Eukaryota > Metazoa > Arthropoda > Insecta > Blattodea > Blattidae > Periplaneta > Periplaneta americana. Next base: position 4,237,565 of record NC_091124.1, on the reverse strand, counting down.
CAATCTTCCTACACTTCCGCAGAGGTGTATAACCTATGAGGTAGAGAAGTTGGCTAGCAAGTACGGCGTTCATTCTGAAGAGTACGTACCGATACGTACGGTAACGCCGGTAGTGGCAGGAATGTGAACTGTTTGGAAATACGTACTGTCGGGATATGGGGAGAAGGTTAATACGATTACTTACGTATTTGTTGACATTAACTTGGACGGTCAACATGGTCACGGAGCATTTGATTTGTGTTGTGGAATGTTACCGTACGCAATCGATGATAACAAATACCCTGCGTACGACTTGCCGGCGCAAAACACAGTTCGAAAGAGGTTATGGTAGCACACAGACCATACAGACCGCCATCTGTTGCTACGACGTTCAAGTTATACCGTACACGTTCTCAAGTTCAGATTGAAGAACGCCTTAAATAATAGGCAACTTCTCTAACATATAAGCTGAAACTCGCTTCAAATCGGTGACCCAACAACAGTGACGTCATGACACACTTTGAAATGAACATCCAGTATTAATAAGCATACAATATGATAAAAACATGATAAAAACCAACATAATTAGAAACATAAATGTGTCTTTCTTGTGTGACTACACCCTACTATCAAATGATTAAAAGCGCACGTGTGATTACAATACTTGTACAAATATGTTTGCAGGTCTTCACTGATAAAATAATAAAAAATATAATGAAATCTGTATACTATATTGTGTGAAGAGATGCATTACAGTCTTTGAACTATGTTAACTGATTTTTTCGTGCCCATATTCTTGTTTTATCATTACTGCAGGTCTTTTGACCTTCTAATGTATGTACGTCATAATATATAGACTGAGGTTGTGCCTTGAGTCTAATTATTCAAAGTTGTTATGGATATAATTTGTATCCGACGATATATTTCAATATTAGGTTGTCTTATGATGTTGAATTGCGGCATATACTTGAACGTGCATTATGAGCGGTGATGATCTTCAATCTAAAACGGAAGTACAGACGTGGACAAATTATTAGACTAAATTAATTGTATGTGCAACGAAGCTGTATTTATCGGTAGAAATAATGAACAAAAGTGTCTTTTGCACAGATATAATGAACAGAAAATTGAGTCTTGAGGTTACTAGTATTTTGTGAACATTCCCTTATTCTTCATTAACACGTTGATTTTGTCAGGGATGCTGGAAACCAAAGTTTGACACTTTCTTTGAATATCAGCATCATTTAGCCAGATATCATACAGTGCTTAAATGAGTCCATGTTTTGTTGTAAGCCTCTTTTTGTTCACTTTCTTCTTCAGTATAGATCACAGATTTTCAATTTCGTTCATGTCCGGTCTTCTTGCAGGCCATGGGACAATATCTTCTGCAGTATATAATTAATACACCAGTAGCACCAACATAGCCAGAAAAAAAAGATACTTAACCATTAGAAAAATATAACAGGAGATGTAAACAACCATATTTACAACAATAGAGACTGTGTGAATTATACTGATAGTTGATATGACGAATTTTATTATGTTTCCAAGAAAATGTTTTAGTCTAATAATTTGTCCACGTCTCTAATAGAGTTATGTAATTAAATTAAATAATGTTTATTATCATTAAGTTGATGACTTAACTTTAAACGAAGAGATATTGTAAATTTTATGAGATTAATTAAATTTCGTGTGATGTGTTCAGTAGATATCATTGACTGAAAATAAATATTCGTATTAAATATTCATTTTGTTTAGATATTCAAATTATGTTATGGATACAAGTCTGCTGATGCACCCGTTGTATTCTAGAAGGCTGTGTGTTGCCAAGGAGTCCGTGCTGTGTGGACGCAAGACAAGAACATTTTGCACATTTGTTATACATTATAATTATAGCTGCTTCACTGCAACACCGCATTTCTGCTCTGTCGCCGGCATCCACTGGCAATAGCGACCATAACGTCGTGAACCCCTACACCAGCCATCGTCAACTGGCCTGCATACTACTGGGTGTTCATTTCAAAGTGTGTCATGACGTCACTGTTGTGAGTCAGCGATTTGAAGCGATTTTCAGCTTTTATGTCAGAGAAGTTGCCTATTAATCTAGGCGTTCAATCTGAACTTGAGAACGTGTACGGTATAACTTGAATGTCGTAGCAACAGATGGCGGTCTGTAAAGTCTGTGTGCTACCATAACCTCTTTCGAACTGTGTTTTGCGCGGGCAAGTCGTACGCAGGGTATTTGTTATCATCGATTGCGTACGGCAACATTCCACGACACAAATCAAAATGCTCCGTGTCCATGTTGACCGTCCAAGTTAACAAATACGTAAGTAATCGTCTTTACCCTCTCCCCATATCCCGACAGTAAGAAAAAAAATTCACTTTAGTACGTGTTTCCAAACAGTTCACATTCTTGCCACTACTGGCGTTACCCTAAGTATCGGTAAGTAATCTTCAGAATGAACGCCGTGCTTGCTAGGCAACTTCTCTCGCATTTAGGTAATACGCCTCTGCGGAAGTGTAGGAAGATTGAATTCTCTAGGCTCATCGACTAGCCACATGACGACATACAGCGAGCCATGACACATTTTATACTGAACACCCAGTAGTTCGGAGCGCCGAGACGCTGGCTGAGGAGGTAGTGGTGTGCAGTGTGTCGAGCCAAGCCAACGCATCCATCACAGAAGCCAACTTCCTGACCATAATTTACAATGCCTTCTTCGATTGTGTTCTACACGAGCATTGACATCTAACATTGACCAGTTAGTGAGGAAAAAACGAATTTAAAAATCCAGGAAAACCAATGCTAATGATCGGCGAAAATAATTTTTATCATTTGTTATTTACATTGTAATAAAATAATTTAGGCCTACTTCAGTCTTGTAACAGAAACGACAATATGTTCCATATGTTAGACCAGGGATGTCGAACACCGCTCTCGAGCTGTGAACTGAAGAGCCTTCACTCCTCCCTTACCGTGCAACGGTTGAACACAGCTAGCAGGCAGACCGGGCGAATGATCGTAAACAAAAGCGAAACTAGTAATGCGGCGGTCGGTACTTTGATAATTTTTATACATCTTACTAATTTTTAGGAGCTCTTTTTAGATTTGCACTTGAAAACTTTGATGAACGAAGAATGTAGGTCTACATGAGGATGGATGGATGGATGGATGGATGGATGTTGATGATGATGATGATAATATCGTTTTGTCTACTGGATCATTCATGAATGTTGTTCGTTAGTGGCAGAAATAAATCGTCATAATAATGTTGCTAATTCATGTTTAAAATATCAACTTTATGTGCATGTGTTGTAGCAGTGCAAGTTCAAAAACGTGAACAATTTTGATGTATAAAGTTATTTAATCTTACCATGACTTGAAATTTGTTGATAGTTTTTGTTACAGATTCAAAATTATCTTCTCCTCGAGTTCGATCCTTTAGTAAAATGACATCTAGACAAGATCTTAATGAACATTGAAATCTGAATCGACATACCTACGCCGTGTCTTTGCGGTCGGTACTTTCATCAAGATCTAGTGCATATCAAGTAAAAGTTTTCATTCTTGCTATCAGTTGTCCGTCCAAGTTATCTCCCATTTCTGACATGCGCTCAGCAACAATATTACGGGACAAACTTAGAGATTTAAAAACATTCCAGATATATCTCTTTTGCCTTTTCACGAGCGGAACCGGATAATTTTTCTGCTTCATAAGCTTCAGCAGGAATTGAATTAAAATGCCTGCTAATATTATTATGGCTTATGTATCAAAGTTTCTTTCTACATATTAAGCAATGCACCTTTCCGCCCTTTAAGATAAAGAAATGTTTATCTATCCGTTCACTATTGAAACATCGTTCCATATCCATACCAGCCGCCAGAGTTGATAAACACACTGCGTACAGAACACTGCTACAGTAAGGGTAGACTGGCCTTACCACTCCAGCTCAGGTAGTAAGCAGTACCTTATCGTTTCACAGCTTGAGAGCGCTGTTAGACATCCCTGTGTTATACAAAATAACAAATAATTGGTTTTGTGATATATAGTGTGAGATACAAAATGGATAATTAATTTCATTTTATTCACGACTCTTGAACGAAGGCATAGGATGACATGATTTAAATATTACTAATGGATTCGATTTGTTTAATATTTCGTAATAGTGAAAATGCATTAGGCTTATAGGTCTGTAAGTTCTCAATTACTTTAATAAAAAAAAACTATTTACTTTCAAAACCGATACAATACATAACGGCAGAATACAACTTGTTTCTTGTTTAAACTGAAAAGTGGTTTACTTATTACACAGTTCCTCTTAAAATAAATGAAGTACATGCTTCTTCCGTGTTTATTATAATTATTAGAGACTGATTAAAAGGGTTGAACAAGTGAACGGACGCCACTGCCATCACCTGATTCCTTCCCCCACCTCCTGCTGCATAGTTGATGTCTGAGAGCGTTTTCCGAATCTCACCGGTGAGAAATCCGATGGCATCACGGTGTTCCGAATTTCACCGATGACGTCATTGATGCTCCACCGGTGTCGCACCGGTGCCATCAACTTGCAGAGGTGGTGGCAGTCTCCATCAGTGAATCTGATTGGTTCTTGTATAGGGCGGGAATTAGCAGACGAATAACATCGTGCACTGTTGTGTCATGGCGGTGTGTTCTGCTGTATTGTTTGTAATGAGCACAACGTAAAAACAATATGTTAATGGCTTATGAGCGAACATGTCAACGGACCAGTTATTACTACCGGTTCAAGAAATAAATTGTTTATGATCTCTTTTCTTTGAACGAGATGGCAGTACGGAAATTTCGCAAAATTTTGCTAGCGTAGCACAGATAACCACTTACACAGTCGCCATGACAGCCACCGATCCTTCCACCAGTTTTGTTCCTTATTTCGTTGCAACGTGACGTCATTGATGCCACCGGACCGGTGAGATTCGGAATACGCTGTAAGGGATAGAGCTGAGCAGCGAGCAAACTGTGCCTGCACCATACTGGGTGTTCATTTCAAATTGTGTCATTACGTCACTGTTGTGAGTCAGCGATTTGAAGCGAGTTTCAGCTTTTATGTCAGAGAAGTTACCTATTAATCAAGGCGTTCAATCTGAACTTGAGAACGTGTACGGTATAACTTGAATGTCGTAGCAACAAATGGCGGTCTGTAAAGTCTGTGTACTACCATAACCTCTTTCGAACTGTGTTTTGCGCGGGCAAGTCGTACGCAGGGTATTTGTTATCATCGATTGCGTACGGCAACATTCCACAACACAAATCAAAATGCTCCGTGTCCTTGTTGACCGTCCAAGTTAACAAATACGTAAGTAATCGTCTTAACCCATATCCCGACAGTAAGAAAAAAAACTCACTTCAGTACGTGTTTCCAAACAGTTCACATTCTTGCCACTACTGGCGTTACCCTAAGTATCGGTAAGTAATCTTCAGAATGAACGCCGTGCTTGCTAGGCAACTTCTCTCGCATTTAGGTAATACGCCTCTGCGGAAGTGTAGGAAGATTGAATTCTCTAGGCTCATCGGCTAGCCACATGACGACATACAGCGAGCCATGACACACTTTGAACTGAACACCCAGTAGTGCACTGAGGTGACGACCCCTGCCCTACACTTTTGTATCATTGGGTTTCCGGCTTAACTCCCCTTCTGAAGAAAGACATCTCGAGCACGCTGAATATTGCATCGGTATCAAGAAGTCTCTCAGCGGAGCTGCTCGACCACGTTTATCAATTGCCTCCTAATGAAGCGGCAGACGCTGTTTGGGGTTGCTTAAGAGTTAAGAGCATTAAGTAGACAGAGAGAGTCGCCGCTCCGCTTATCACGTCGGCTGAGAGACCGGCGAGTGCAGAGCACAAGGGCCTATCAATGCGCGGCGCCGACCGCCGAGAAAACACATTCTCAGATGATTCACTTTCGGCTTGAAGACGTTTAACGTAATCCTCTTGGCAATGAAAACCACAACCGAGCGAGTTGGCTCAGACGGTAACGTTTGAGACTGCATTCGGGAGGTCCAGGGTTCAAAACCCGTGGCGACCAATCTGACTGGGGTTTTTCATGATTTCCTTCAATCACGAAAGGAAAATGCCGGATTGGAAATTTATATGCAATTGTTCATCACCAATAGGAAAGACTGGAAAATGCTGGGTTGGCAGTGAAAGACCTGCCCTCTTTGCTGTGTAATTTTTCCACGCTTTTACTGAATTACCCTGTATTTGCAGCACGTAAAAAAACTTTGACTCTGATGAAGGTTTATTTCTCGCCCATGTTGAATTCTGAAGGTAAATAAGTTTTGTAGTTGGAAGCATCGTTAAATCAAATACGAGTACTTCAGCTGAAGGATTAAAAGATCCTCTGACCTGTTACGTCACGTGGATTATGGTCCCTTATTGTCCAGTGTCTTCGAGCCTCATATTTTCCTTTCGGTTTCTAGTTTAAAGCTATGTTCTTTAATAGATTATTTCTCACAATCAGTTGGATTGTAGTGGGATTGCAGAAACCCCCGCGCGCGTAGGCCACCCTGACGGCACAGTTGTGCTGCAGTACCTTACCCCAGAAGAGTTGAATTTTATGTCGTAGTCCAGTCATGTCAATTGATGCCCAAAGGAGCAAGCGCGCGCTTTAGAGCCCAGGAGAGCCTGAGCGCTTTACAGCGGAAAGGAAAGAGACAGACGAAAGAGGTGGTATATGCCGCTTGGTCGAGCACTGGCCAGCACTGATTCAATAGATAAAGGGAAGAGAACTTGTTAAAACTGTATCCATGTTAATTTTTAGATTTGCCTGAGAAGTATAAGTGCATTATAAGAATGTAAGTTTTAATTTTAATGCTCATTTTTCACAAGTTTGATTTTTTTATTCAAAATAAATACTTTCTTAACTTTTCGTATAGAAAGTGAAATTTTCAGGTATAGGCCTATTTATTTAGTAACCTTACAGAATGTTTTCGTAAATCTAATATACCGTAAATACGTATTACTTAAGATAGTGTATTGAAAATTTTGAAAATATTCGCATGGAAATTGTTGGTAAGGAAATGAATTAACAAAGCAACTACTGTTACATCATAAGCAAAAGATACGTGCCCATGTGTTGTGAAAATGTCAGCTCTATAGCTTCAGCAGATTCCGAGAAAATAATTTAATATTTTGATGATAGGAAGTTGCTCACCAATATCACCTTAAAAGCATAATGCGATAAGAGTTTTGTTATGTAATATTAGTTACACTTAAAACAGATACAGCACCTAGGTAACTTTGCTTTGTACAGTAATATTGTTTTGATTACTTTATTGATTACTTTTGTAAGGCTAAAGATACCATCAATATAAATTCCAACTTATCATGTCATACTCAATCTCTTTCTTTGGAATATCACTTTCTTTATGAATGATGTGTTTCATTCACTTAGTATAGTATAATCACAATCTACTATATACAGTCGCGAAGCTTGAGGTGTTTTTTTGCAAATCTCGTGATAAAGCGCTCCAAGCGGTTAGCAACTAGAAACAATAGACTGTCCATGGTCGACTTTGGACTGTGTCGTATTTCTATTGAGTGCTAGCTCGTTGCGTATTTCACATTGCTTGTGAAATGTTCGTTATTGGTTGCAATGAAAATGTTAATGGCTAAAATATAATAATTGGAATAATAAAATGGGACAAGGAGGAGACGTTTGTAGTGCTATAAATTGTAGCAACAGTAAGAGAAAGAGGCCAGAGTTATCCTTCTTCCGATTTCCGAAATATTCAGAAAGGTTCCTGGGTTTCCACAAGAATGCTGTGCAGAAACAAAACTCTTAATTTTGAAGTTCTTTGTGACTGTTAGAATACATTATATCCTTAAATTTCACAATGAAATGTTTCAGTCTAACCGAAAGGACATTAGATACCGGTTAAAATTATGTCATTTAGGCTGCTAAATTTCCAGAGAAATAAAGGTTAGGTCTACTTTTTTTCAGAGGACATATTTTTAATTGTAGCTATTAATTTTGTTATTATTTTTATGTGTTATTTCACTAAAGACGTAGAAAAATTAAGTTTGTTTTAATGAAATTTATTGATCACGTTTTATTTTCAATTCTGGTGGGATTATTATTGCTTAGGCCTATTTTTTTCAAAGGACATGTTTTTAATTATAGCTGTTAATTTTGTTGTTATTTTTATTTGTTGCTTTACTAGAGACGTAGAAAAAGCCTGTTACAATAAAATTTATTGATCACGTTTTATTTCCAATTCTGGTGTGATTATTATTGCTTAACCTCATCCCACTTTGTTAACTACGTAAGCCTACACTACAAGTACCGGTACACGTAAGTTACTCCATTAATTCATATTTCCATTATTATTGTTGTAAAGGGAAATGCAAATTAATATTTATTGGTTTCATAGTTAATTATCGCTATAATCTTGAATGAGTGAAGCGATTATAGTAAATTTCAGTTCGTTTTGCACAAACAAAAATAATATTAACCTATTTCTTGCAGGTATCTTCGAGTTTATGGTGGAATTTAATATACTTCATTAAAATAATAAATTCACTTTATGCATTTAATATTTCAATAATGGAAGGAAGGTCTTAATTTCTCCAAAAGAACATGACAACGAAAGTGTAACATATTTTTTCGTCTGCTAGGAGAGAGATCTGCGATGATTAGGCGATAGTAGCGATCCTAGTGGTGGGCAACTACCCATGTTTGCATTTTTACTACATATTGAGCTTCGCGACTGTATATAGTAGACTGTGGTATAATTGTACTACTATGGAATTTAAGTGAATATTTCTTCTTAACTCTCTATTATGTTATTAAGATTTAAAACACGAGTGCAATATTAAGAAATCAGTGTTAGTACTTTTGTTTTACAGACAATATAGATAATATTAAACAGAAAGAAGTCATATAAAAATAACGACATAAAATTTCACGTTCCGTTTGAAATTTGTGCACCACTGTTTTCTTAATCCAACAGGTTGCTTATTCATATACACAACCCTTCCTCTTTCCATACTTAGCGCTTGCTGCCCGCGCACGAATCAAGGTCAGAAAAATGCGCTTGATTTGACATCACTGTTCTAGAACTTAAATTGTTTTTCTCATCGTTCTTGGGATTCTCTGGAATGTGTTGCTGTAATTCAAGACATTGTGTTCAATTGTGTAACACCTGAAGCTATTCCCTGTTCCGTTATTTTAGCCCTGACAAGAATGTCGCCTTAAAATAGCACAGTCATTTGTTTGCCGGTGTAACAATTAGGTGGAGTGACAGAGGTTTTGCAATCCACTCTCTTCAGTTTTGGAAAACATTAACTGTTGGAGATGTTTTAATAGTTGAAATAACCTGGATCTGACCTCCGTCTAGTTAACGAATGGGACTATCTTACATCATCTGCATCGATTGCGTCATGCTGATAGGAAATGCATTTCCGGAAGAAGCCTTGTGTGGGTTTCGAAGTATTGTATGGGCGACCTCGCGCAAACTACAGCAAGTCACCTGATTGTTAATGTCGCATTATATTATATTTTACTGCTGCCCAACATGAATCATGCTCGGATTGTAAAGTATGCTGCGCATTTAGATCATGTTGAAGTGCTGTTCTAATGTGGGAACTCCTCGCCATTGCGGAACATTTTATGCCAAATTACTAGTGGAACACCGTCCCGCTATTTTGTTCCAAAGATCATCTGAAAGCTCCAGAACTGATCCCGCTTCTAACTCGTTTTTCATACTGAACACGTAGGTTTATTGAGCATATTTAATTGGTTTTAATTTATAGTTACTATTTTACATCCATTCAAAAACGGGCTCTCAAGTGTTGTCGTAATAATTCACCATTAAAATGGGACACACGGACCGGAGAACGAGAATTCGATTATGTATGTATGTATGTATGTATGTATGTATGTATGTATGTGTGTGTGTGTGTGTGTGTGTGTATGTATGTATGTATGTATGTATGTATGTATGTATGTATGTATGTATGTATGTATGTATGTATGTATGTATGTATGTATGTATGTATGTATGTATGTATGTATGTGTGTGTGTATGTATGTATTTTTTTTTTTTTTTGTATATCAGCATGCTCCATTACATTGGAGTAATACTACATGCTTTACATAAAATATTACAATAATTAGTTACATAATTTATGAGAACAAGATATTTACAATTTTGATTGCGATCTTGAAATTCTTATAGATAGAAGTGTTGCCTAATTGTACTTCTTCTATTTTAGGTTACCATCATTGTTAGTATTATTTCTAATTTCAATTCTGTTACATTTTGCCGAATTCTATGGATTTTATAAATTTTCTGAAGCTTTTGAGGTATGCTGTTGTGAACTGATCAAAAGGTGGAGGCCAGGTTTGACCTGTGCGTATTATACTAGCTCGTAGGATTCTTCTTTCTTTTATCAGTGTGGCACATCTTAGTAGTATATGGTTGACTGTCTGTTCTTCTTTTAGTCTGCAAGGGCACGTTGGAGTTGGAATAATCTTGAATCTGTGAAGGTACGATCTTGTGAAGCCGTGACCTGTCACAATAGAAGTAAATTCAGCCCCGACAGGTAAATTTATCTTCAATCTATCTTTAATTGATGGGAAGAATGATTTCGTTATTGCGCCCCTAGTTGAGATAGTCCACTGCTCTTGCCATTTTCTTAAGGTCTTTTCTCTCTCTTCTGTTACTATGGTATCTCTCGGTATTTTGTTATAAGCTATTTCCCCTTCATCTTCTATGGCGGCTTGTTTGGCAAGACGGTCAGCTATCTCATTCCCTACTATTCCGACATGGGCCTTCACCCACCTAAAGAGAACTGTCCATTGCTGTCTCTCCAATTTTTTCAATTCTCTCTTTATATTTTCAATTATTGGATTATGTTTATTCTTGTTCTGTAAAGTGTCCAGTGTCACTTTGCTGTCTGTGTTAACTACTGCAATATTCTCTGTTTCTTCTGTTATTTCTACATTCTCAATGTGTTGTAGTGCCTTCAAGATTGCTATTTGTTCTGCCTGATTGTTAGAACATTTTTCATGCAGTTTGTATTTGGATGTATGTATGTATGTATGTATGTATGTATGTATGTATGTATGTATGTATGTATGTATGTATGTATGTATGTATGTATGTATGTATGTATGTATGTATGTATGTATGTATGTATGTATGTATGTATGTATGCATGTATGTATGTATGTATTTATTTACACTGCAAGTGGGCAAGCACCCGGTGGCAGTGGTATATACAATATTAACAATACACAATAAAATGATAAGCAATGCACAATAAAATTTACAATAGGCCTACACAATACAATTTTACAACACATATACAATTTTATACACAATACAATAAGAATACACAATACAATTTAACACAATAATAATAAAACATAAAATAAAATATCTAATTTTACAATACAACCTACATAATTATGTACAGGTCCTACATAAGTTTCAATAGTCTTTCACTTTACTCTCATCTCACTCACTGTAGTGGCACTATGACGCATTTCACTGACACTTTAGCACACATTTCACTGACACTCTGTAACACATTTCACTGACACTATAGAACACATTTCATTGACGCTATAAATTATCACTGATCGGAACTGTTCACTGCACTGTAAAACCATAACTTCACTGACTCACCTCGCTTCACTGATACAACAGTTCAAATAAGTCAAATAATTACACCCTTATGCATACTGTACTTATAAACAGAACTACATTTAAACTAAACATTTCTAGTCTAAGACCCTCTTACACGCTATTTTTAAATAATTTACAATTCAAACCAAGGAAGTAAACTCGTCAGGCTAGATAAATACATGTCACCTTAAAAAATTAAATGTTGAATGTCACCTTAATTTTAATTTACACTTTATACACAACTTTTTAAGTTATTATTGAAACTCCTTAAGGAAGGACAGCCCTCAAAGACCGCTGCAGGTAGGTCATTCCAATCATTTATAGTTCTATTTAAAAATGAGAATTTACCTACATCCGTTTTCTGTTTCCTACATTTGATTTTAAAATCATGATCGTTCCTACCATAGTACGTTGGCTTTTCTAACCGAGCCGTTATGTCTACCCATGCTTTCTGACCTAGATGTGCTCTATACAATGATGTTATTCTAGTTTTCCTACGTCTGTTTTCCAAAGTTTCCCATTTAAGTTCTTTTATCGTATTGTTTCCATCTTCTCTTTTACCTTTAACAAATTTAGCTGCCCTATACTGGATTCTCACTCTCACTGATGTTCAAAACATACAGAGGTGAGCCTGCCTGGAGAGAAATAAAAAATAGGTTGCAGCCGCCAAATTACTCTTCAAGGAACGACCACTCATATAAATTGAGGGAAAGAAGGCAGAGGACGGACACTGGAAAGTTTTCTTTTCTCAATCGTACTATCAGGGACTGGAATGCTTTACCTGCAGACTTACTAAAGGCTTTACCAATAACCAAAAATGTATTTAAAAATAGGCTTAAGGACTTTACTAATAGACGGTAGTATATTATACACACTATTTAAAGGGTGTAATTGATATCTTGTTATTTGAAGTGTTCTATCAGTGAGAAAGTGTGTTCTGTCAGTGAAGTGTGTAGTGTCAGTGAAGTCTATTGTGTAAGTGAAGTGTGTTGGTGTCAGTGAAGTGGCTGTGCAAAGTATTTGAACAGTGAAATGGTTAGAAGTGTTAGTGAAATCAGGTAGAATCAGTGCAGTGAGTGAGTTGACAGCGAAATAAGTGTAGTGCCGAAAGGTGCTTGTGCAGGTATGAACCTGTCACACTCGTGGGTCTTAGTTCGAACTTTGAGTTAAGATACAAATTAGATTTACTTTAAATGTTATTTTAAGTGACCATGATTCATTTAATTTAGGATGCTTCTTGTTATTATTATTATTATTATTATTATTATTATTATTATTATTATTATTTTATTATTATATTATTATTATATTATTATTAATTATATTTTTATCAGTTGTGTTTATTGTTAATTGTCATCATTGAGTGTAATTAGTTACCACTACCACGGGTATATACCCATTTGCAGTGTGAATAAATAAATACATACATACATTCATTATTAATAAAACTATCTTCAACTTCATATTTCAGAAACTACGAAAGAAAAACGTTCACAAAGTCGTGGTCTTCTAAAACGTTAGACGAGGCAAGCAGCTAATAGAAAATGGGTCTTCCATTAGATACGCAACTAAAACACTTACCTGTATTGAATTCACATTACGTAAAAGACTTAAAGAAAGCTATGGAGTGGCAAAGTATTTTCTGACACTCGTGTTTGATGGTAAATTTATTTCTGCCTTCATTTGTCACAGTTATTCACTTAATTTTTTGTGTTTCCTAGTGTTAGTGTTGTTGCATGTACATTAGTGTTACGCTAGTGTTATATTTTGTCATGATGGAGACGATGTTCATGATGATGATATAAAACATGATACAATTTATGATTGCCACTACCTGACAAAAAACTTCTGTAATTCAAGTCTGGTCTATTTTAACCTATAGCACACGATAGTGAACAGATTTTACACTTTTATACTATAAATTACTATTAACACTTGTATAATCACTGATTAAGTTATACAACTTCTTTACAGTCCACACCTTTTGAGTAACAGTTAGCGCGTCTGACTGCGAAACCAGGTGACCCGGGTTCGAATCCCGGTCGGGTAAATTACTTGGTTGAGGTTTTTCTGAGATTTCTTCTCAACCCAATATGAGCAAATGCTGGGTAACTATCGGTGCTGGACCCCGGACTCATTTCACCGGCGTTATCACCTTCATTTCATTCAGAGGCTAAATAACCTGTTATGTAGATACAGCGTCGTAAAATAACTCACAAGAACAACTTCTTTACTGTGTTGGGTACATTTTTTGGCACTTACCTGGCTGACTAGTTTCGAAGCCTAGTCAAGGAACTAGTCTGCCAGATTAGTTCCAAAAATGTTACTCAGTAATTATCTTCCTCTGTAACCTGGGATTATTAATAGTACATTATGCAACGAGCCTATAATGATAGTAATTAAGACGCAAGTATGTTTGTTTATGAAACGAGCGCAAGCGAGTTTCATAATTTTCATACGAGCGTCTTAATTGCCATTATAGGCAAGTTTCATACGACTTTTTATGCTCGACCATATTTCTAACTTTAAATTATTCAGAAGTATACATTTTATTTGTATCTGACAGAAGATCGGAAGTGACCATAGCTCTTGAATTGTGAGATGTGCGCAGACGCGAAAGTATTGACTTTTTCCGAGGAACAATAATGTCATTGACCTTGATGTAATGCAGAGAATGTATAACCTGGAAATTGATTTAGAATTGAAAAACGAGATGACAAATTGAATTTATTTGAATATTATTTACAATTAACGCTAATTATTATAGTAACAGAACATAACCTTCTGCAACAGAATTGGATTTCCAGCCTCCGTGACGTTTCCCTCGTCTTTCGATTGCATATCCGAGAATAATCGAAAACCTGAACTTTAATGAATAGGTGTATTTTAATGACATGCATTAAAGAACTGCTACCAGGTGTATAATTACTACATTTCGGCATGGTCGAGCATAAAAAATGAATGAATGAATGAATGAATGAATGAATGAATGAATGAATGAATGAATAGTTATCTTCCTAACATAACCAGTGGTGCTGTATAAACATATTGAGACTGATTGAATGAAATTTGTATGAGCAGTAAAATTTTGAAAATTGTCCCATTTAAAAAAAATAAAGAACTAAAAACAATAGGTGTATGACAGAATTCAAATTTTGGGAATTGTATTGGGTTACTAAGATATATAAGAGTACTAAAGATAAAAACTCCATCTAAAAAAATGTAGAAGAGTTTATTTTCTTTATAGTCCTCCATTAAAATGAATACCCTACATTTAAAGTAACGAAATTAATAAATCACTTAACATATAGTGTTTGGTGAATTAAATAAGGATGCAGTGAGTTGTATGTTCATTTGTGGTTTTGGTACTGTATAAACATATTCAGACTGATTGAATTAAATTTGTATGAGGAATAATTAAAAATTACCCCCCCTTTTTTAAATTGAATAACTGAAAATGTAAGTGTATGATGAAAGTCAAATTTTGGTAACTGTATTAGGTTGCTAAGATACACGAGTACTAAAAATGAAAGCTACATCTCAAATAAATGTAGAAAATTTCTTTTTCTCTGTAGTCCTCCCTTAAAATTAATACATTGATGGCCAGTTTGTCCAAGTAATGTTTAATTTTGCTTAACGAATGTTAAATTAACAGTCTGTTTATTTTTAACACTTTGTTAATGTATTTTCCATTTGTTCAACAAAATTTTTTTTTAAGATAACCAACACTTAACTATAACGTCTATTAGCACTATTTTAACTACTCAACAGCAGTTGGTAATGATTCTACACATGTAAGACAATTTTTGATTGGCTAAAATTAATCTTTAAATTCTATATTATAGAGTGACTCATGAAACTTGCATAAAATGACAACCTGTTATAGTAGGCCACGCTCCATAAACAAACAGCTGACAAATGAAAGTTGTAGGTGACGTGCTGAATAATAATTACAAAGTAAGGTTATATTTCCTCATTGCGATTATGGATACGAAATACGAAAGAAATAAAATAACACCGATCTATTTAAACAGTCCAAAGTATTTCAATATCCGGTAATTTCATTTAAACAGTCCAAAGTATTTCAATATCCGGTAATTATTTCAATATCCGGTAATTTCATTACTATAGATTTTTATTATTGTAGTTTTAATTTGTAATTCAGTAAATACAAAAATATTCTTTGTTCTTAACTTTTATGATAAAATGTCTAACTTTCATTAATCAGGTAATCTTGTCGTACTTTAATTTTTATTGTAATTTTAATTGTAAATTTAATGTTAATTGTAATTTTATTGTTCATATTATAGTTATAATCCCCCTGGTAGAGGGGCAGAGAAAGCGTGACGGCCTTATCTGTACCAGGTTAAATAAATAAATAAATAAATAAATAAATAAATAAATAAATAAATAAATAAATAAATAAATACTATTTTTTACTAGTCATATGCTAAACATTCCCTACAGAGAGACACAAAATATTAATTTCGTAACTTCTTTTCGAACAGCTGTGGAGACATCGGCCATATTTAACTAACTGTTAAACGAGTTAACTGCCCGAAATCCTACATTTAAAATTAACAAACTGTTAACAATCTGTTAAACCAAACTGGTGTTGAAAACATACAATTTTATTAATTAACAAACTGTTTAGAGTTTAACAGTCGTTAAATTTTCTAACAATACTTGGAAAAACCGGCCATTAATGTAACGAAATTAATAAATGAGTTAAGAGACAGTGTTTGGTGAAGGCAGTGACTTATATGCTCATTTGTGGTTTCCATGGTTACGTTGCAGGCAGATGGCGGGCGGCGCAAGCGCGCCTCTCCCAGCGACCAGCGCCTGCCTTCCGCTGCTGCTGCCAGTCACGTGTGGAGTGATGTGAACCTGCACCGCCATGTTATCGTACATGCTGCCCGTGGAGGAGAAGCCTCCCCCAATCCCCAGCAAAAACCACCTGCAGCTCCAGCTGGAGAGCGCCAACCACAACCACGTCGCCGCGGAGCCGGACAACCGCAAGGTGGCGGCGGTCAAGGCGGCCGGAGTCGTCAAGGCATCGACGCTGTCGTCAGAGAGCAGTGTGAGCAGCATCAGCAGCAGCGATGTGGCCAGCAGCACCGCCAGCCAGAACACCATGACGCCCACCGACAAGCCCAAGCCCAAGCTGGTCGTCAACGGCACCAAACACGCGTCCCTCAAGAGGTAGGTCCATTATGCAGGGTGATGCTGTGAAAAATCTGTTTCGGGATGTTCGCAAAAAGAAAAGTTGAACTATTACAGATTTCTTTCATATTCCGTTTCTATGAGTGGATTAATTGGGAACTGATACACAAACCCTAGCCTAGGTTATTTTGATTTTAATAAATTTAAGAAAGAAATTCAACAAATTACTGTATTTGGTATTCATGTCCATTTTTTCTTTTTCTTAATATCAATGTAATATTTATTTATTCCAACTTATGTTTTCTTTTTGACTTGATTCCCTACTTTTCTCTTCATAAGCATCCCTGGTTTTTATTTTATTCATTTACTTATTTATTTACTTATTTATTTACTTATTTATTTATTTACTTATTTATTTATTTACTTATTTGTTTACTTATTTATTTATTTACTTACTTATTTATTTACTTATTTATTTATTTATTTACTTATTTATTTACTTATTTATTTATTTACTTATTTATTTACTTATTTATTTATTTACTTATTTATTTACTTATTTATTTATTTACTTACTTATTTATTTACTTATTTGTTTACTTATTTATTTATTTACTTATTTATTTACTTATTTATTTTTATTTATTTACTTATTTATTTATTTACTTATTTATTTATTTACTTACTTATTTATTTACTTATTTATTTATTTACTTATTTATTTACTTATTTATTTATTTACTTATTTATTTATTTACTTATTTATTTAGTTATTTATTTATTTACTTATTTATTTACTTATTTATTTTTTACTTATTTATTTACTTATTTACTTATTTATTTATTTACTTATTTATTTACTTATTTATTTATTTATTTACTTATTTGTTTACTTATTTATTTATTTACTTATTTATTTATTTATTATTTATTTATTTACTTATTTATTTACTTATTTATTTATTTACTTACTTATTTATTTACTTATTTATTTACTTATTTATTTACTTATTTGTTTACTTATTTATTTATTTACTTATTTATTTACTCATTTATTTTTATTTATTTACTTATTTATTTACTTATTTATTTATTTACTTATTTATTTATTTACTTATTTATTTATTTACTTACTTATTTATTTACTTACTTATTTATTTACTTATTTATTTATTTACTTATTTATTTATTTACTTATTTATTTACTTATTTATTTATTTACTTATTTATTTATTTACTTATTTATTTACTTATTTATTTATTTACTTACATACTTATTTAGTTATTTATTCATTTAATTTTCATTTATTTATTTATTTATCTATCTATCTAGCTAGTCAGTACAAATTAAAGTTATAAAACAAAAATGTTTCTAGCCCTACCGTAAGAGCCAGACTCGTGTAATGGTGTGGTCTTAGTCAATAATATAACATTAGTACATTATGCAACTAGCCTATAATGGTAGTAATTAAGACGCGAGTATGTTTATGAAACGAGCGCAAGCGAGTTTCATAATTTTCATACGAGCGTCTTCATTACCATTATAGTCAAGTTTCATACGACTTTTTATGCTCGACCATATTTCTAACTTGAAATTATTCATAAGTATTCATGTTATTCTTATCTGACTGGGGAGCGGAACTGACCTTGTGCAATATCTCGTAAATTGTGAGATGTGCGCAGACGCGAAAGTATTGATTTTTTTCCGAGAAACAAATGTCATTGACCTTAATATAATCTAGAGAGTAAAATAAACATTAATCTTGATATAACCTTGAAATTGATTTAGACATGAAAAACGAGATGACAAATTGAATTTATTTGAATATTATTTACAATTAACGCTATTTATTATAGTAACAGAACATAACCTTCTACGACAGTATTGGATTTCCAGCCTCCGTGACGTTTCGCTAGTTGTCTTTCGATTGCATATCCGAGAATAATCGATACTAGCGCTTTCATATTGCTACAATGGTGTTTTCTGATTGGTGGAACACCTGAACTTTAATGAATAGGTGTAACTTTAATGAGGTCCATTAAAGGGCTGCTACCAGGTGTATAATTACTACATTTCGGCATGGTCGAGCATAAAATAATAATTGTATTGGTTTTGTAATTTTATTGAAACTTTGTTATGATCCATTTAGTATACAAAATACAGTATGCGCCAAAACAGACAGTACTGCAATTATCGCTCGTTTCCCTAGCAACGAAGTATTTATTTATTGTATACAATAGTTTGACATATTGTGAATTCAGTGTTGTGTTGATTTCTGCAATTATGGTTCTCACAACAGAATAGAAGCTGTTTATTCTCGAGCATTATTTCCGGTCATACGCAGTACTGAAATTACAAACATACTCTGCAAATGAAGATGTCATTATAGCATGCAAGGCGACATAAGACTGATCCCGCACGACGGAACTTCTCGACGACAGCTGACATTGTTGTGTTATTTGGTGCATCGCTCCTGGTACTGCCCTTTAACGTGGCCCATTCTGACTCCCCACTCCGTATGACCGGAAATAATCCTCGACCTTCTCCTCTGTTGTGAGGACCATAATTGCAGAAATCACCACAACACTGAATTCGCAATATGTCAAACTATTATATACAATAAATAAATACTTCGTTGCTACGGAAACGTGGACAGGAGACGAGCGATGATTTCAGTACTGTTTGCTTTGGCGCATACCGTAGTTATTTATAGGAACCGCCCCCCGAACACGAGCCTGCGCAAACGGGTGTATGCTACATAAATAATATGCATTTATTTTGTATTGTATGTAGCGATACACACTAAATACTAATTGCACATGAAATACAATTTTAGTCAAAATAAATACCGTAGGTTTTTATTTTAAATAAAAAATAACTATCAATTACAAAATCAACTGGAAGAATTTTTCTTGCGTAAGATGCAGAAATAAATTAAATCAGCATCACAGCATTTCCCCACAGACTGTACTTCCAAGGATTATCTCTGCTTATCGTTACTAATATTTTAAGTCGAAATAACTTACTTTCTACTATTTATAGTCACTGCCCTTAGTGAAGAGCGCCTCATTGTAAAAGATTGGCTCCTCTTGTCAAAACCTCATGTGTTAATGAAACCAAAGCTAATTCTAATACACATTCATCATTCCAAAATGAATGACGACACTTTAAGTATGAACAAATATTTATTCAGAATTGACATATTTATAGTTCTTATAGTTACTTATAGGCAATATCTTCTTCCTTTATTAAGCAATTAATTTGTGTTCCTAGATAGGTTACTAATAGGCAATATATTCTTCCTTTATTAAGCAATTAATTTGTGTTCCTAGATAGGTTACTAATAGGCAATATATTCTTCCTTTATTAAGCAATTAATTTGTGTTCCTAGATAGGTTACTAATAGGCAATATATTCTTCCTTTATTAAGCAATTAATTTGTGTTCCTAGATAGGTTACTAATAGGCAATATATTCTTCCTTTATTAAGCAATTAATTTGTGTTCCTAGATAGGTTACTAATAGGCAATATCTTCTCCCTTTATTAAGCATTTAATTTGTGGTCCTAGACAGGTTACTAATAGACAATATCTTCTCCCTTTATTAAGCATTTAATTTGTGTTCCTAGACAGGCTACTAATAGACAATATCTTCTCCCTTTATTAAGCAATTAATTTGTGTCCCTAGACAGGTTATTAATAGACAATATCTTCTCCCTTTATTAATCATTTAATTTGTGGTCCTAGACAGGTTACTAATAGACAATATCTTCTCCCTTTATTAAGCATTTAATTTGTGTTCCTAGACAGGTTAATAATAGACAATATCTTCTCCCTTTATTAAGCAATTAATTTGTGTTCCTAGACAGGTTACTAATAGAGAATATCTTCTCCCTTTATTAAGCAATTAATTTGTGTTCCTAGACAAGTTACTAATAGACAATATCCTCTGCTTTTATTAAGCAATTAATTTGTGTTCCTAGACAGGTTACTAATAGACAATATCTTCTCCCTTTATTAAGCATTTAATTTGTGTTCCTAGACAGGTTACTAATAGACAATATCTTCTCCCTTTATTAAGCAATTAATTTGTGTTCCTAGACAAGTTACTAATAGACAATATCCTCTGCTTTTATTAAGCAATTAATTTCTGTTCCTAGACAGGTTACTAATAGACAATATCTTCTCCCTTTATTAAGCATTTAATTTGTGTTCCTAGACAGGTTAATAATAGACAATATCTTCTCCCTTTATTAAGCAATTAATTTGTGTTCCTAGACAGGTTACTAATAGACAATATCTTCTCCCTTTATTAAGCAATTAATTTGTGTTCCTAGACAAGTTACTAAGAGACAATATCCTCTGCTTTTATTAAGCAATTAATTTGTGTTCCTAAACAGGTTACTAATAGACAATATCTTCTCCCTTTATTAAGCAATTAATTTGTGTTCCTAAACAGGTTGCTAATAGGCAATACCTTCTCCTTTTATTAAGCAATTAATTTGTGTTCCTAGATAGGTTACTGATAGGCAATCTCCCTTCAGGTGTAATTTATAGGCGAAAAGTGTAAATTTAATAATTTAATAACAGCTGCACAATTGCCCGTTTCTGAAGCGCTGTCTGTTTGCAGTAGCGGCTGTGAGATGCAACAGATAACGTGATACTTGTCAAAGTAAATATTTGATTCTGGGAAATTTGATCTTCCACCATTCGATATTTGCATGTCAAGACAGTCGCGGGTTAACGTGCATGTTTATTCTTTGCCTGTGTTACATGGAGAGCGTCACTCTGCCACTACACTCAAAGCAAACATGGGTTTGATTACCGTCTGCATTTGTCTGCTTCCTTTGTGTGATTCACTGATACATTCTCGAGCGAAGTACAAAGAGGTATTGTGATGCTGGGAAAATCCTATTTCCAGACACGCCGAAAATACATTTTTTCAGCATTCCTGTAACCGGAAAAACGGTTTTCGGCACATCGGCTGTCTGTATATCTGTGTACAGCGATTTCTACTAAACTATTGGACGGATTTTGTTCGTATTCAGTATCTACGAGTCAATTTATCAGGGAATGATGTACATGAAATATAATAATTTTAGTACTAGTCTGTCTGTGTACAGCGATTTCTACTAAACTATTGGACGGATTTTGTTCATATTCAGTATCTAAGAGTCAATTTATGCTGGTAGTATACAGAAGAAATATGTGTTTTCTCACAAGTAGTGTGCAAATCTTTTGAACCCTTGAAATATATGAATTATTTACTTCTTAATCTATTCAATACTAACTTTAACAAGATAAATAAATTATATCACTGACACCACAAATCAATATTTTATTATATTAAACTACTTAAGTACAATTATATGCAAAATGCAGCAACATCACTATTTAAAATTAATGAATTTAAGGGAAATCAATGTAATAACAACAATAAGTATAATCTAACTTATGCAATTTCATTCTTTGTTTTCATGTTGAAGAGAGATGTTGAGCCATATGACCGAAGACTCACGACGTTATTGTACGTGCAATACGCGCCAAAACTCTCCTAGGCATATGAAAGAAATGTACCTAAAAATAATTCTGATACTCGTGTAAGCGCTGCATAAACTGCAAAACATATTATGGGTGTAATTTTTTTCGTGTTTTTTTTTTAATTTGCCCATTTCATCCACTCTCGGCGTAACAGCCAATATCCCGGCCTCGTTCTCCCCCGTCTTAAAATTACATTGAAACTCAATTTGCTGCTCGGTTTCCAGAGTTTCACCCCATTTTAAGATGCAGGCGCCTGTCCTACAGCAACGTTATTGGATTCAGTTTGTGAACAACATCCCTTGCTTGGTGCCTGACTGCTTTCTGTTTCTTTCGTCTTCTTCTTCTTCTTCTTCTTCTTATCCTTCTTCTCCTTCTTCTTCTTCTTCTTCTCCTCCTCCTTCTCATCCTTCTTCTTCTCCTTCTTCTTATCCTTCTTCTTCTTCTTCTTCTTCTTCTTCTCCTTCTTCTTATCCTTCTTCTCCTTCTTCTTCTTCTTCTCCTCCTCCTTCTCATCCTTCTTCTTCTCCTTCTTATCCTTCTTCTTCTTCTTCTTCTTCTTCTTCTTCTCCTCCTCCTTATCCTTCTACTTCTTCTCCTTCTTCTTCTTCTTATCCTTCTTCTTCTCCTCCTTCTTCTTCTCCTTCGTCTTCTTCTTCTTCTCCTCCTCCTTCTTCTCCTCCTCCTTCTTCTTATCCTTCTTCTTCTTCTCCTTCTTCTTATCCTTCTTCTTCTTCTTCTTATCCTTCTTCTTCTTCTCCTTCTTCTCCTTCTTCTTCTTCTTCTCCTTCTTCTTCTCCTCCTTCTTCTTCTCCTTCGTCTTCTTCTTCTTCTCCTCCTCCTTCTTCTTATCCTTCTTCTTCTCCTCCTCCTCCTCCTTCTTCTTATCCTTCTTCTTCTTCTACTTCTTCTTCTTATCCTTCTTCTTCTTCTCCTTCTTCTTCTTCTTCTTCTTCTTCTTCTTCTCCTCCTTCTTCTTCTCCTCCTCCTTCTTCTTCTCCTCCTCCTTCTTCTCCTCCTCCTCCTCCTCCTCCTTCTTCTTCTTCTTCTTCTTCTCCTCCTTCTTCTCCTTCTCCTTCTTCTTGTCCTCCTTCTTCTTCTTCTCCTCCTTCTTCTTCCTCCTTCTTCTTCTTCCTCCTTCTCCTGCTTCCATTCATTTTGATTTTCTCATACTACTTGCCACTCGTGTTTTGTCAATCCTCATTTGTTCTCTTATTCTCTGTGTTACCTTCCTCATCCTCTTTCTTATTTCTCCCTTACCTCTCCTCTCCTCTCCTCTCCTCTCCTCTCCTCTCCTCTCCTCTCCTCTCCTCTCCTCTCCTCTCCTCTCCTCTCCTCTCCTCTCCTCTTCTCTCCTCTCGCAAATCCCACTATTATTACAAATTGTTATTTCTTCCGTGCCTCGTGTTAGGCCATGGTAACAATTCGATCTGGGTTGATCGAGTGCTCCCTCCTACTTCTCGGGATTTCCCTGCTATTCTCACGCAGGTTTAAACCCCTTGTCACAATATATCAGCGACTCTGAACAGGCAGTATAGTTCAATCATGACTGTACAACAATATATTCAAAAGAAGGAAATGACATCGGAACCTGATTAAGTGAAATTCCGAATAAAAATGTGAAGCCTTTTGTCGTGTTGTGAATGATATCACCGTTTATTTTCGTGAACTATTATTCGGCTGTTACACACACAAACAAGATGATAAAAGGGATTGTTGTAATCTCAAAATATCATTACCTATATGCTTAAGGGGAGAGGATGGTATTTTTTGTTTAACTTTTTTCCTATTTGGTGTAAAATATTAATTTTTTGTATGTAGAGAGCTCATAGCTGTAGCAATTCAACCAAATATAAATATTTGAAAAAAAAAATTATTTGGGAGCCCAAATTTGAAAAAAATATACCCAATACAGGATTGTACTAAAACCGATATATCTAAACCGTTTTTAAAGATAGATTCAAACGGTGTTTTGCAATGTACTTGCAAAAGCATGTTCTACAAACTGTCTGTAGCAGAATTTTGATGTTAGGCCCAACGTTTGTAAAATAAACAATTAAATTTTAATAACAATTTTCTGATTTCCTTTCTTGCAAACAAACGGGCGTATTTTTAAAATGAAATCAATTAACATAATTCTGTTACGGAGAAAAGTTTCCTAATACTCTAAAGAATGTGTGTTCTAAATTTCATGCATGTATCTTTAATAGTTCAGAAATTATATCCATTTTTATCTGGCAATGTAGCAAAAAAATGAAGTTAATGGAAACCGATAAAAGCGGGCGTGTGATTTAAAAATCCATAGCGCAGGAAGTTTAAAATTGATGTCTCAACATCCGATAAGGGCATAAATACTTACAAAATGTTATGCAATGAATTCCACACATATCAAAGGGTATTTTAAAGAAAAAAGTTTTTTTTTTTTGAAAATTTAATTTACCGGAAACAACAATAAAAGTTGGCGAATGATTTAAAAATCCATAATGCAGGAAGTTTAAAAATGACGTCTCAACATCCGATAAGGGCACAAATACCCACAAAATGTTATGCAATGCATTCCACACATATCAAAACGTATTTTAAAGAAAAAAGAATTTTTTTTTGAAAATTTAATTTACCGGAAACAACAATAAAAGTTGGCGAATGATTTAAAAATCCATAATGCAGGAAGTTTAAAAATGACGTCTCAACATCCGATAAGGGCACAAATACCCACAAAATGTTATGCAATGCATTTCACACATATCAAAAGGTATTTTAAAGAAAAAAGATTTTTTTTTGAAAATTTAATTTACCGGAAACAACAATAAAAGTTGGCGAATGATTTAAAAATCCATAGCGCAGGAAGTTTGAAAATGACGTCTCAACATCTGATAAGGGCACAAATACCCACAAAATGTTATGCAATGCATTCCACACATATCAAAAGGTATTTTAAAGAAAAAAAATATATTTTTTTTTAAATTTAATTTACCGGAAACAACAATAAAAGTTGGCGAATGATTTAAAAATCCATAGCGCAGGAAGTTTGAAAATGACGTCTCAACATCTGATAAGGGCACAAATACCCACAAAATGTTATGCTATGCATTCCAAACACATCACAGAGTATTTTAAAGAATTTCTTTTTGAAAACTTACTAATTTTTCACCAAAAAATACCATCCTCTCCCCGTAGGAAAAGATAAAGATACCCCCTTTTCGCTCCATGCATTCTTTGACCTCGGCACCACGTTCCGACCGCCTTTTACCCCCAGAAAATACCCGGCACTCAATTTGAATCTCGGAATCGTTCTGGAAGTTTTCATAACGAGAAAAATTCCGTCACCACGCGGGATTGAACACAGGTCCTTTCAGCTTATAGGTACAACAGAGTTACTAAATATATATAAATTAGTTATATTATTGTAGTAATCATTTTTAATATTACTTCTTCCGTTTACGATCACCGCCATTTATAAATGTATCCTATAAATACTGTTAAAATAGGCATACAAGACCTTTCTTCTGTGATTCAGAAAAGGATAACAAATGCTTTATTAATCGAATAATTTTCAAGGGAAAAATTGTTCCGGGGCCGGGCATCGAACCCGGGATCTTTGGTTTAACGTACCAACGCTCTAACAACTGAGCTACCTGGGAACTCTACCCGACACCGATCCAATTTTTCCCTCTATATCCACAGACCTGAAAGTGGGCTGACAACCGTCAAGCAACCAACTTCGAGTGCACACTAACTCCGTGTGACTTTAATTGTGGTTTTCCCTTGAAAATTATTCAAATCAACTTTACAGGGAGTTATACCTGAAACCTTGATTTGCATAATACACGTCACTGTTCGTTAACAGAAAACCACAATTTAAGTCACACGGAGTTAGTGTGCACTCGAAGTTGGTTGCTTGACGGTTGTCAGCCCACTTTCAGGTCTGTGGATATAGAGGGGAAAAATTGGATCGGTGTCGGGTAGAGTTCCCGGGTAGCTCAGTTGGTAGAGCGTTGGTACGTTGAACCAAAGGTCCCGGGTTCGATGCCCGGCCCCGGAACAATTTTTCCCTTGAAAATTATTCAAATCAAATTTACAGGGAGTTATACCTGAAATCTTGATTCGCTTCATTAATCGTTTATCAACAAAGTTTCCGAATAAGCTTTCTCCTGCATCAAAACACTTTCCCTTTATAGTTCATAAGAATTTAGAATCACGGCAAAGACTTCAGATATATTTAATACAGATGGAGCCCTAAAATGTCTAAAGACAAAGCTTTCTTGTCTTAGCAGGATACTTGGAGCTTCGTCAGTATTTGAGCGGTGTGCGTAATGCCACTCAACAGCTTCCCCTGCGTTGCATTTATTAGCAATCTCATACGTCTCTTTGTTTCCCGCCGTCTTTGTTCTTTGAAGTTGATATTATCTCTCTGGAACATGAGACGCATTTTATGAAAACGTAGCAGCAACTCTTTCCCGACTTCAAACATTTCTCCACCTCCCCATCTGGGGATACGAAATGAAGTAGATGTCAGGAGGCTGAGAGTATTGTTGGACTCATTTGTCTCGTGTTTTACAGATGTTCCTTTGTTTGGCAACCGTCTGAAACTGAATTTAGAAGAGAATATACAAATATCTGCATACAAGCTGGGGTAAATAACCAACGATTTGAAATAAAAATTATCTGTCAGCAAGGCGAAAACGATGACTTGTATTGGTTCACATTCCAGAGGATACAAATAATGATAGATGTAGCAATTGAGCAGATGCAAAGACTCACTCATTATTGATTTCTTTGTTTGATTATTTGATTAATTTGTTAGCAAGTTGATTAGTTTGTTTCGCGCGTTGTTTCTTCTCGGGTGGTTGGTTTATTTGCTGGATGGTTAATTGGTTTATTGTTATTTATTAGTTTGCCAGTTGTTTTGGTGTGTGTGTTGATGACTCATTTCTTATTGATTTGGTTAGTTAATTGGTTAATTGATTTGTTAGTTTCTTGTTTTTCTTGACTGTTTTGTATTCCTTGCTGGTTAATTAGTTTATTTAATGATTTATTGTTTTGTTATTTATGTTGATTGATCAGTTGTTTAGTTGGACAGTTCCTTTGTCTCTCAATTGATAAGCTCGTTAGTGCTTGGTAGGTTGGTTTGTTGGTCGATTATTTCTTTGGTCTGTTAATTTATTAGTTCGTTGATTGATTAGTTCGTTAATTAGTTGATTTTTTATTGATTACTTCGTTAATTGGTTAGTTCGTTTGTTGATTAATTCGCTAATTGGTCAGTTTGTTGGTTGCTTAGTTTGTTGATTCGTTAATTGGTTAGTTTGTTGATTGCTTGTTTTCTTCGTTTGTTGATTGATTAGTTCGTTAATTGGTTAGTTTGTTGATTGACTAGTTCGTTAATTGGTTATAGTTTGTTGGTTTGTTGATTGCTTGGTTTGTTGGTTGACTAGTTCGTTAATTGGTTAGCTTTTTAGTTGCTTGGTTTGTTGATAGGTTAGTTGGTTGGTTGTTTAGTTAGTTGGTTTATTGATTGATAAGTTCGTTAATTTGTTAGTTTGTTGATTGATTAGTTCGTTAATTTGTTAGTTAGTTGGTTTATTGATTGCTAAGTTCGTTAATTTGTTAGTTTGTTGGTTTGTTGATTGATTAGTTCGTTAATTGGTCAGTTTATTGATTGACTAGTTCGTTAATTAGTTATAGATTGTTGGTTTGTTGATTGCTTGGTTTATTGATTGACTAGTTCGTTAATTGGTTAGTTTTTTAGTTGCTTGGTTTGTTGATAGGTTAGTTGGTTGTTTAGTTTGTTGGTTTGTTGATTGATAAGTTCGTTAATTTGTTAGTTTGTTAGTTTGTTGATTGATAAGTTCGTTAATTTGTTAGTTTGTTGGTTTGTTGATTGATTAGTTCGTTAATTGGTTAGTTTGTTGGTTTATTGATTGAATAGTTCGTTAATTGGTTAGTTTGTTAGTTTGTTGGTTGCTTGTTTTGTTGGTTTGTTGATTTAATAGTTCGTTAATTGGTTAGTTTGTTAGTTTGTTGGTTGCTTGTTTTGTTGGTTTGTTGATTGATTAGTTCGTTAATTGGTTAGTTTGTTAGTTTGTTGGTTGCTTGTTTTGTTGGTTTGTTGATTGATTAGTTCGTTAATTGGTTAGTTTGTTAGTTTGTTGGTTGCTTGTTTTGTTGGTTTGTTGATTGATTAGTTCGTTAATTGGTTAGTTTGCTAGTTTGTTGGTTGCTTGTTTTGTTGGTTTGTTGATTGATGAGTTCGTTAATTTGTTAGTTTGTTGGTTTGTTGATTGATAAGTTCGTTAATTTGTTAGTTTGTTGGTTTGTTGATTGATAAGTTCGTTAATTGGTTAGTTTGTTGGTTTATTGATTGAATAGTTCGTTAATTAGTTAGTTTGTTAGTTTGTTGGTTGTTTTGTTGGTTTATTGATTGAATAGTTCGTTAATTGGTTAGTTTGTTAGTTTGTTGGTTGTTTGTTTTGTTGGTTTGTTGATTGATTAGTTTGTTAATTGGTTAGTTTGTTTGTTGGTTTATTGATTGAATAGTTCGTTAATTGGTTAGTTTGTTAGTTTGTTGGTTGCTTGTTTTGTTGGTTTGTTGATTGATTAGTTCGTTAATTGGTTAGTTTGTTAGTTTGTTGGTTGCTTGTTTTGTTGGTTTGTTGATTGATAAGTTCGTTAATTTGTTAGTTTGTTGGTTTGTTGATTGATAAGTTCGTTAATTTTTTGTTTGTTGATTGATAAGTTCGTTAATTGGTTAGTTTGTTGGTTTATTGATTGAATAGTTCGTTAATTGGTTAGTTTGTTAGTTTGTTGGTTGCTTGTTTTGTTGGTTTATTGATTGAATAGTTCGTTAATTGGTTAGTTTGTTAGTTTGTTGGTTGCTTGTTTTGTTGGTTTGTTGATTGATTAGTTCGTTAATTGGTTAGTTTGTTAGTTTGTTGGTTTATTGATTGAATAGTTCGTTAATTGGTTAGTTTGTTAGTTAGTTGGTTGCTTGTTTTGTTGGTTTGTTGATTGATTAGTTCGTTAATTGGTTAGTTTGTTGGTTGATTAGTTTGTTGATTGATTAATTCGTTAATTGGTTAGTTTGTTGATTCATTAGTTCGTTGAATGGTTATTTTGTTGATTTGTTAATTGACTAGTTCGTTGACTGTGATTATTTTGTTGATTCATTAGTTCGTTAATTTGTTGATTGCTTTGTTTATCAGATTGTTGATTAGGTGGGTAGTTTGTTGATTGATTGCTTACTCAGTTTTTTGGTTTATTGGTTTCCTTGGTGTACTGATCTGTCCCCTAACAGGTTCGTTTTGTTTATTTGCTTGTTGGTCACAACTTTTCCAGATATCTTAACTTTGACTTTCCTGCATTTTGATCTGATAATTTATTTTTGAGATGGAGAGCCTACTGGATGGAATTCTTTGTCGCCGATTATGGGGTGATAAGTAAAGATATTAACTAGCAATATTTTCTCTCTCGATGGAAGCCATTCTTGAGGATGTTATTAATCTTTTTGCTGGGTTTGAACCCACGCCCACTTGTATGTTGTGTTTAAACACTTGAGCGTGCTGCTGTGCCTATGAGTTAAACGGCCGCGTGTTCAAGACGCGCTGTAGGTCCACTTGTAGTCTGTCACGCTAACGGCCGGTTTACTCGCTAATCGTCGTTTTATCGCAATATTCTAGAGTGAGATACAGCGGGCTTGGCCCCACTCCAGCTTGGCCAGAAATAACCCCGCGCAGTGCAGCCAACAGTGTCACTCCACACTCACTTAATATCTCAATTTTGTATTAATTGGCTGTGAAAAAAAGCTTTCGATAGACAATTATTATAACTCGCTTTGTTTATGGTTGTAAGTATCGCCGCTTCTTACCTCGCCGATGGCGATCCATCTTAGCCAGACGCGGGTTACTTCACCCGTGATTAAAGATTAATAAAGACATAAGTTAGTTACTACTGCGTCCTCAACTCTTGATCGTTGAGGTCTCTTGTAGAAAAGAGCAGAAACTTGGCGATTCAGTTTGTCACAAGTGAAGACCCTACTATGTGAAGATACGAATAAATATTTCCAGTCATAAATGTTACAAAATTGGGCTGAAGGTACTAATGATTTCCGAAAACTCCTTACGTAGGTCAATTTTACTACCAACGAACAGTCTTAATAATATATAATTTAAACACGATCCTGTATGTCATACAGTGTATGAGGAAGAGTTTTTTTTATTATACCCGTACGTCTAATTTTCTTGATTTTATTTGTTCCAGATTTTAGAAATTTACATTAGATATCTGCCGTTCTGACTTTCTTTGCCAAGTATATTGTCAAAGAGAACGGTCTTTTCCTGTGTAAATGTCAAGATTAGGATTCTGTTATACATAATCACGAAAACTAGGCTTCTGCTAATGTTTCTATTTTTTCCTACAATTTTTCCAGCTGTAATTCACAAACGATTAGGGAAAACACGGGAATTTTACTGGAAGCAAGTAAAGATATAGGTTTGGAAGTAAATCCCGAAAAGACAAAGTATATGATTATGTCTCGTGACGAGAATATTGTACGAAATGGAAATATAAAAATTGGAAATTTATCTTTCGAACAGGTGGAGAAGTTCAAATATCTTGGAGCAACAGTAACAAATATAAATGATACTCGGGAGGAAATTAAACACAGAATAAATACGGGAAATGCTTATTATTATTCCGTTGAGAAGCTTTTATCATCTAGTCTGCTGTCAGAAAATCTGAAAGTTAGAATTTATAAAACAGTTATATTACCGGTTGTTCTTTATGGTTGTGAAACTTGGACTCTAACTTTGAGAGAGGAACATAGGTTAAGGGTGTTTGAGAATAAGGTGCTTAGTAAAATATTTGGGGCTAAGAGGGATGAAGTTACAGGAGAATGGAGAAAGTTACACATCACAGAACTTCACGCATTGTATTCTTCACCTGACATAATTAGGAACATTAAATCCAGACGTTTGAGATGGGCAGGGCATATAGCACGTATGGGCGAATCCTGAAATGCATATAGAGTGTTAGTTGGGAGGCCGGAGGGAAAAAGACCTTTAGAGAGGCCGAGACGTAGATGGGAAGATAATATTAAAATGGATTTGAGGGAGGTGGGATATGATTATGGAGACTGGATTAATCTTGCTCAGGATAGGGACCAATGGCGGGCTTATGTGAGGGCGGCAATGAACCTCCGGGTTCCTTAAAAGCCAGTAAGTAAGTAAGAAAGTAAGTAAGTAAATAATTCAGAAAATATCAATTATATTTCAGAGTAATCAAGTGAACGTCAGAAAAAGTCAGACGTAATTCAGATTGATCAGTTGTAATTCAGAAAGCGTCCGATGTAATTCAGAAAATGTCAAATTGTAATTTACAAAGCATCACCTATAAATTCCGTACCTATTAAACCTTTTCACGTTGACATTTTTATAATATACAATCACATAAACACAATCACAGCAGTTGTCATGACTACAAAACAAAAGAATTTCTGAATAAAATTGCATTAACTGATTAATCTACTTTACAAATGAATTCATATTTTCTGAATTACAAATCGAAGAGGTGTAGTTTTTACTCACTTTACGTCTTTTACACGATTTTACACGTACTTTAATTTACGTATCACGAAACAATTTTTACATATAATTGCATAACCTGGTTAGTTGTCATTTGTTTGGCTTGGAAACCAGCCATCTTTGTGCATCGTTCTGTATGAAATGTGGATGTAGAATCGGTAGCATTTCACAGATTATAGGCTATGTAAATAGGACGGATTATAAGTTCGCTTCATGAAGCCTCTGGAATGTGGAGGAATCAGAAACCTTTGTGTGGAACTCTATTGTGAGTGAGTTCATGAGAATGTTATCACCGCACGCAATGAAAACGGTAACACCGGCGCTTTACGCATTCCACTTGTACTTTCGTTATCTCTGCACGAGTCGAATGCATTTCTGTTATTACTCTTCACAGTCTTTGTTTGTCTTACCTCGCTAGCTTGAATTCTGGGTCTGTTGTTAAACTGTAAGCACTTTTTAATAATCATTTATATTCTTTATAAAATGTAATTTGTCTTGTAGCCTAAATCGTTTGTTGCATTTCCAATACGTTCTCAATGATATTCATTTTCTGTCATTTCATTCAAATTATAGCACAAATTATCCTACAGGATACTTCTTCAATTTTGAAGACAATTAACATTTGTTTGGTTCCGCGTCGTGGTTGCGTGGTCTAAGCGCAAGCGGACATTGAAGACGTATATTTCCCTGAAAATCTTCCAATTTATTCTTTGTAGCATCTCGAAACCTTCTTTTATACACACGTTTCTCATGACAGATTCAGCGCAGTTCATTTGTTCTTCATATTTCAATAACATTCCAGTTTATAGTTAATTTCCCTGACATTTTAGTCGTGTTTTGTTTTAATAGTTACTATGGTAACTCGAAATCATTCTGATGTAAAAAAGGTTTCCATCCTAGTACAGGCTGTACGAGTCATATACATTCGGTTTCTGCAAGAAAGACAAGTGCCGTTCTGATGTAGCCTACCTCCATGATGAGTTTTTTTGTGTCATATAATTCCAATTTGTGTCATGCAGGGTCAATGAAGTCGCCCCTAGTCAACAGTATTTAATGCACCCATCTGAAAAAAAACCTAACAATGTTGTCATTTCCTCTCCGATGTGTCTATAATAGAAAAAAATGCGTCTGCTTTTGTTTTTAATTGTGTTTGGTGGATATAATATTAAATTCAGGAGATATATTGGGAATTTCCAAGCTTATCAATAAAATATTGTTTATGTTGTATCATTGCGAAATTTATTTCATAATCTTTAATTTCGTTAAAATGTATTGATCACTTTCGCTTGCTTGTCTATCACTGCACACGAAATTTCAGGCGTTGGCGTCACCTTCATGGAATTCTTAGTTTCCTGCCCTCTTGTGAACCCTTAGTACAGCACTCTCATAAGAATACAATTTGTTGGCCGTTTCTTTAAAAGTCTCGAGTACTTTTCAAGCAGTCATGTGATCTGTAAGGTGTCGTTCATAAAATAAATTTAAACGGGAATGTATCGTGGCATGATCGCTAGGATCCATTGCATTAAGTATGACCACTCACAAAAAGTTCACTTACAAGGAGAGGACACGCTCTGTATATCACCGAATGGAATAAGATTGTGTGAGATGAAAGTACAAGACGTACTGTTTAAAGTCATACCTGGTATGGGTGGCCAATGGACCCTTGTTTTGGAAATATTGGCTATTGTTTGTGACATACTTCCGTTAGGTGCTCAATAGGGAAGCATTAGACTGTGTAACAGGGTAGCCCATACGGTTGGATGCTGAGTTGTTATCCAGGCAACCTGAGTTCGAAACTTAACTGGTTCTATATTTTTTTCTTTTAATAATGATTAATATTGTGATCACAGTTATCTGTTTACATACCTATATCATATTTCTCAATGTATTGAACGCTTCATCATGTTTTAAACAAATTATAATTAGCTAACATTATATTGTAAAGAATAAACAATGAAATATTACTCATGTAGGCAGGTAAGATGTGTCACTGGTGTCTGTTCTATTTCTGTAGCAGCTATTCCATTTCATTTTGTACCCGATTCATTATGATGTCATAAAAACACACAAACATACATATTTCCTGCACCATGCACAGCAAATGAAAGAAGGTTGTCCACAGTCACACACATTTTTCCGCACTTCTGCTGCGAAACAGATGTCCTTCACATTCACAAACACTTCTCGTTCGTTTATCAATTTTTATGCATACCACGCATATTTCAACATGGCTTTGAATATAGGAGCTGACAACTGAAAGTGAATTAAAATAATTTAAAAAAATTAATAATAATAATAATAATAATAATAATAATAATAATAATAATAATAATAATAATAATAATAATAATAATAATAATCCCTGTAACATGCCATGAAGGCACTTGGGGGCATGGAGGTAGAGCCCCATGCTTTCCATGACCTCGGCACTAGAATGAGGTGGTGTGGTCGGCACCACGCTCTAACTGCCTTTTACCCCCGGGAAAGACCTGGTACTCAATTTTATATGAGGCTGAGTGAACCTCGGGGCCGTTCTGAAAGTTTGGCAACGAGAAAAAAATCCTGTCACCACCTGGGATCGAACCCCGAACCTTCCAGTCCGTAGCCAGCTGCTCTACCATCTGAGCTACCCGGCAGCCTTTCGTTCTCAAAAGGAATTTTAAAATTTACATCTGTTTGAATTGAATATCTGCACATTTAAAGGACAAAACCAAAATTCCTTCAATCATTTATTATCACAATACTTAAATTGATACAGCATGTTGGGAATGAAATCAATGACTTTCCCAAAATACTCTATGAAATGCTTCATATGAAACAGTTTTTATCTCCAAAGGAAGCAAAAACGATCAAAATTTGTTTTAAATTTCAAAGAATAAGCCCCTGAAATTAATTACATTACTTGGTTCACCCTGTATATCCGTGTGCACATGCAAAGAAGAATGAAACTGATGCTAGTCACGTGTGTTTATACGAGTATTTTTTTTTAGTTGGTTATTTAACGACGCTGTTATTTAGTGTCGATGATATTGGTGATAGCGAGGTGGTATTTGGGGAGATGACCCCGAGGATTCGCCATAGATAATAATAATAATAATAATAATAATAATAATAATAATAATAATATAATAATAATAATAATAATAATAATAATAATAATAATAATAATAATATCAAGCTTTAAAAATGAGAAGGCATTAGGATTCGAACACAGGTTGCCTGGACAACAACTCAGCATCCAACCATATGACCTACGCTGTTACACAGTCTAATGTTTTCCTATTAGACACCTAACGGAAGTATGTCACAAACAGTAGCCAATATTTCCAAAACGAGGGGTCATTGGTCACCCATGCCAGGTATGACTTTAAACAGTGTGTCTTGTACTTTCATGTCACAAAATCTGATTTAATTCGGTGATATACAGAGCGTGTCCTCTCCTTGTTGGATACATCCATAAGAGCGTAAAATTTGAAGCCTGGTAGCTCCAACCACATCAGTTTAAATTTGCGTGGAAGTGAATAATTCAGACAGGTAACATAAAATCGAGAATCGGATGGAAAAACTGATTGATTGAAGTTATCATCTTATTTCCTGATCCTTCTCATTTCAGAGGAGAGGATGGTTAAATATGGTGAAAAATAATTTTCACAACTATTCCATAAGATTATCTTTTATATCAGAAAAATACATTAGATAAAATTAAATGCACATTTATGGCCTTTTGTCAGCTGCTGTGACGTCATTTCTAAAGCTCTGGTATACAGAGAATTTAAATGACACTAAAATTTGATTGTAATCTCCCGTAACTTTAATTTTTCGCTTTATTCCATACGTACAGCGAATTATACATCTTCGGAAATATTAATGTTAGGGGAGAGTTGGGTAGTATCGGACATCGGGTAATATCGGACAGTGCGTTTCTTTCATCTACCACCAGATGGTAGTACCTGAATGACATGGTTATGTTTCTGTATGCGACATCACACAAACGTAACCATGTCATTCAGGTACTATCATTTGATGGTAGATGAAAGAAAGTCACTCTCCGATATTACCCGATGTTCGATACTACCCAACTCTCCCCTACATACATATATTTGGCTATTAGGAAACTTTTCTCTGTAATAGACATTTGGTTGCATTTGAAAAATAGAGCTCTATATTTCTATAAGAATATCTCTAAAATTCATTCTTGAAATGTAATCCTTTATCTTGAAATTTTGAAAGTCATTATCAAAATTCTACTGCAGACATTTTAAAGAACTTGCTTTCAGGAGTAAAACTTCGTAGAAATTTTGAATTTATCTTTAAAAATGGCTCAGATATGTTTATTTCAGTGAATTATTGTGTCCTGCTATTTATTTTTTGCGTCCATTTTTTTTTTTCAAAATGAAATATTGAATTTAAGTTGCAGTAATGATATTTCTATATAAAAAATAAAAATAGTGCATGAATTAGAAAAAGATTCACATCCCCTTCCTTTAAGATAGGCTACGTACAAGGACAATATATTAAACAAAGAGGAAATAAATCAATTTTGAGTAAATAGTCATTTTGTGTTCGTTTTGAGAACGTGAGAGGAATGAAAGGACACGTAAATATTGAAATGTGACTTTTCTCAAGCATATTTTACGGTCCCAGAATCAATAAAACAAAACACTACCATCTCTGCTTTTACATCGATTACAATCTGTTTTCTAAGACCGTCAGTTTCCCCGCTGTAAACATCCTAGCTAGTCCACTTGATACAGTGCAACAGATGCTCTCTGATCATTGTGCACCCAAGAAAACTCTTATAATGTAGAGTTACATATCAATTTATGTAGTGAAGTAAGAAAAAGACTCTCGACCGTCCCACGGCGCGGTCTGTGATGGAGTTCCTTGGGAGCTTAGCAACGAAGAAAACAATTGAGCAACGATAATTGACTTCCCTATTAGCAATCAGATGCTGATGAGCGGCACAGCTGGGCGTAATTGCTGTACTGCGCATGTTCGGTTTATTACCTCAATTTCCTATTACAGCGAATGACGTGGAATTTTACGACAGTCGTATCTAGGTGACCATTCCGTGTCCGTCGAAGTTAAGGCGCAACTGGAAACTGTTTGGAATATGACGCTCTTTTTAAGTTAAATGAAAATCCGGCATCATGTTAAACTCATTTTTACCCAAAGCATGCCTTTGTACGAAGTTAAAATGTCCAGTAAATCGCTTTGGTAGTTAGTTTTTTCAAAATAATCCAATTCTCCGACGACAGACTATCTATCCCTTGGCTCTATCTGTCCTGCGAGCTATTCCATCTCAAATCGACCGAAATATAGTGAAAATTGACCTTACAATTTCTAAATACAATGAAACTTTTTTGTACGTAGACAACTGTGATACATTGCTTTGTGCAAAGTTTTAGGCATCAGAACTTCATAGTGTTTAAATTTAAAATATTTAAATTTATCGTATTTTCATAAAATTAGCAACTTTAAACTGTTGTGGCTCCGAAACCCTTTCACCCAATGATCAAAATCATGGTTTATTTTGATGCTGAGAAATTAAAGTTTAAATTGACATGTAAACAGATTTTCTTACTTTTTATGGAAATGGAGAAATTTAGATTTTTCCTCATTAAGACGCCTTTGACAAGGAAAAAATATTTTAAAAATATAATGTTAGATTCCGCATTGAAAGTACAAATAAACACATATTTTTACTGATGGTATGTTGATAAGAAAGTATTGAAAATTTAAAATAAAGAAAATAAATAGTAGCGCGTGAACTAACCAGCTGACTGTGAGACGGGAGCTAGCCGAGACAAGCAAGGCCAGGAGACAAACACGTGGTGTGTCGTCTAGCAGCGCATGGCTGGGCTAGCTTTATCACAAGTTTTCATAAACACGGGAGTAAAATGACACCCAACGCTCGCTTATCTTCAGCGCTCGGCAAGTGTGTGGGATACTCTGCCGTTCAAGTCCAGGCGTGTGAAAATAATCTATTTAATACCCTGGAAAGTTTTTGTCATACCACTAAGCAAACAATTCCGAATCCCTCTTAATAATTCAAGGTTTTTTCTCAATATTTATTTTACATTTTTACAAATTGTCAAAAAGCCTAAAAGTAAGTAAAATCAGATTATCTCTCTCTCTCTGTATACAATAAAAATAAGGTCTTAACATAACCTACCAAATGTCAGCTTCAAAATAAGCTCTCGTTCAATGTTCTGCAGTAAATGGTTCCAGAGTTCTGAGCGCTCAAAGAGGCTTGTTTTTTATAAAATACTCTAAATTTGTCGCTCAATAGTAGACTACGAAAATCGTTTGACTTTCGATAGTATATTTTTGAAAATGCACTCTCCTCAGCACCTTGTATAAGTGGGAAGAAATTAGAGTATAAAAAAATGCGAGGTTTTTTACTGATCGATTTCATGTGGAATAGCCCCTGCAGTCTATTTATTGGTTTGGAGTGCTGCCCTACTTTATTTCAATTGAGCCGTTACGAAACACCGATTTCCTGTACAGGATGGCACAAATTAATGATTGATTGGTAAATTGCTAAACTGTTTAATAACTCAGCTGTGTGTCGAATTAGGACCACTGAGTTTGCTCGCCCACATTTA
The DNA here is from genome assembly GCF_040183065.1 of Periplaneta americana. Lineage (NCBI taxonomy): Eukaryota > Metazoa > Arthropoda > Insecta > Blattodea > Blattidae > Periplaneta > Periplaneta americana. The sequence continues at coordinate 4,199,027 of NC_091124.1, read as the reverse complement.
TTTAAGTTATTAAAACCCTCTATAGACTGCTATAAAACTGCTAGCCTTTTTTCTGCTGTACAATTCCCAAATTCACTGTGAGTCACCATATTACACAGACATGTACAGAGCATTACTGAAGTCGCTTCGAGTTACGAAATATCCAAACAACATGTACTGTTCCCCAGAGAAAGTATGGGTCGACCCTTGGTGGTGCAAAGTCTACGGTCTACAGCGCGATTCACACGATAACATTCGCCCAACCGCCACCGTAATAAAGAATGAGACATGACGCTAGGATTCTAGTGAAGAGAATCACATATAATATTGAATGGGATTATTGTTAAATACATGAAACAGTTAAAAATCTTGGCATTTTTATGGATGGCGATCTAAATTGGAACACTCAAGTAACACACACTTGGAAAAAAAATATTTTCTCAACTTCACTCCTTGTTTCATATGAAAGAATTTCTACCACTTAGTCTAAAAAAGAATCTTAATGCCCCATTTTGATTATTGCGATTCCTTGCTAACTAATGTAAGTTCACTCTTAGCTGAGAGACTACAACGTGTTCATAATGTGTGCATACGATTCATCTGCAATGCTCGTAAATTTGACCATATAACACTCTCCCTCCAGTTACTTTCATGGGCGAAGAACAATACATTCACTGTCTCTTTTGTTTAGAATCATGCATACTTCTACTCCGAATTATCTGTTATCGCGCTTTCAATTTCTTACAACTCTTCGAAACAGACATCAATCACTTCTTTCTATCCCTCATCATAGAACGTCTTTATAGTCATCTTCCTATACTGTAGAAATACCTCGCCTCTGGAATTCGTTACCTAATGACGTCAGGGACTGCGGGACTTTATCACAATTCAAAATTAAATTGGAAAATTTTGTCTTATTTAATGCTTTTTAGGTACCTGCTAGAAGTATTGATTTTTTTTTACTCTAGATTAAAATTGCAAGTTTCTTGCTTCTGTTAGTTAATTAGTTAGGATACAATTAATTATGATATTTAATCACTCATTTAAAGTTTGTGTGACTGCAACCTGTGTATATTTTTGTGTGGCTTTACTTTGTTTATACAGACGTGGACAAATTATTGGACTAAAACGTTTTTCTTGGAAGCATAATATAATTCGTCATATCAACTATCAGTGTAATTCACAGAGTCTCTATTGTTGTAAATGTGATTGTTTACACCTTCTGGTATATTTTTCCAATGGTTAAGTACATTTTATCTGGCTGTGTTGGTACTACTGGTGTTTTAATTATATACTGCAGAAGATATTCAACAGACTGTTCTCTCATGGCCTGCAAGAAGACCGGACATGAACAAAATTGAAAATCTTTGATCTATACTGTAGACGGAAGTGGACAAAAAGAGGCTTACTACAAAACGTGGATTCATTTAAGCACTGTCTGATATCTGGCTAAATGATGCTGATATTCAAAGAAAGTGTCAAGTTTTGGTTTCCAGCATCCCTGACAAAATCAGCGTGTTAATACAGAATAAGGGAATGTTCACAAAA